>NW_026857226.1:0-12870 GCF_026571515.1 Ruditapes philippinarum
TTATTAATAATAGAAAAAACTATATAAAAAAACAACAACAACAAAAAAAAACACACAAAATACAATCTCTTGCTTAATATATGCCTTTTAAGAAAAATGAAAAGTCGAAAAGAATATAAGACATACAACATGGATTGTTAAACAAGTGGTATATTTTATCTATCTATGTCACTTATTTTTCATAAAAAAAATCTGAAAAGATTAAAAATTATAGTATCAAATATTTTATCACCAATATTAAATACGATAAAGTAACAATTTAACCTTTTGAAAAGTTAGAGTAAAAAACTAACCTTATTATAAAAAACAATCACTTGCTTGTATGCCTTTTAAAGAAAAATGAAAAGTCGAAAAGAATATAAAAGACATACAACATGGATTGTTAAACAAGTGGTATATTTTATCTATGTTACCTTTTTTCATAAAAAAAAAACATCTGAAAAGGTTAAACATTATAATATCAAAGATTTATCACCAAAGTTAAATATGATAAAATAACAATACGAATCTTCCAAAGTTACAAATAGTATG
Source organism: Ruditapes philippinarum (assembly GCF_026571515.1). Classification (NCBI taxonomy): domain Eukaryota; kingdom Metazoa; phylum Mollusca; class Bivalvia; order Venerida; family Veneridae; genus Ruditapes; species Ruditapes philippinarum. Next base: position 532 of record NW_026857226.1, read on the forward strand.
ACCATTTGTATCGTGTTTTAAATATATTTGTTTCATTTTGATAAACTTAAACACAACATAATACAGCATGTTGGATCTTATAAATTTAAAACACAATCATAAACAAAAACATAACATTGTTTTAACTGAAGCATATTTACTTTCAAATTAACCATTTTTGTGTGACCATGTACAGCTTATTTATTTAAAAGCATAATGTGAAGCTTGATAAAGGCATGAAGATAAAAAAGCATATCTTTCAAAGCTTTTTTTCATTTTGTTTACCAACTATTTACCAACTTTCAAAGATATTCGAGATTCAGATATTTTTACATTATTTTTGTTGTTTTTAAGCAATAGATTTTCATGCATGCATAAAATTTCATTATTATAAACTATTTTGTATTCAAACTGAAGCTGTGTATCTTAACTGTATTGACAGTTATAAAAATGCACATCACATGCAACTTAACTATTATAATCGTATACATACATTATTCCCCAAGGTTTTTGAATTTTCTGTTTGTTTAGATTTTTTCTGTTGTATATTTTGGGTTGAGTTTGTTCATATACATACGTTTATCGAATATTATTCCATGAAATAGTGAGCCACGTTTGATAATCTTGATAAGGAACATAAATCACATTTCCATATCTATTTTTATAGAATATTTTTCCATCTTTTGTCCAAACTTGTTCGTGGAATAACATAAATTATATGTACATACACCTATAACTGATAAATAAAAACATGTCTCAGTTTAAGATAACCCGACCAAAATAAAAGAAAACCTATTGAGCATGACAGATCGCTAAACGTAAATTGAATACAATAGCGGTCCAAAGAACATGTGCGTTTCTGAAAACTACACCATAATTTATAACAATGTTTCATAGAAAACTCCTCGTCTTAAACGTACTTTTCATTTGAATGTATGTTTGAATGTATGTTCCTTTGGCGAACTGAGGAAAATAAAGTTTGAGATTAACTGAGGCTGTTCACTTTTAGAGAACATTCCTAATAATCGCTATCATTATAAGTGTCGTTACAATTGTTACCTCCCGTTTGTTACACGCAATTGAATTCAAAGTGTATATTATTTATTTATACAAGTTATAACGGTCATCCTCGATTTGTTACAATCAAGCATGTCTAAACAAACAGCGGCCATTAATGATGCGCAACAAAGAATAATTTGTCATTACACACACTTTGTTTGATGTAAATAAGGTGCCACTAACCGTTGTTTTGGTTCAAAATGGCCACAGGGAAGCCTATTCTAGTAACCACTGGTCACAGGCAGCACGTGACCGATAATCGACGCCATTTTTAAGAGATTTTCATTGGGGGAAATCAACATGACCATTGTTGACAAGTGACTGCTACCCGGAAGTGACCGTTAACTGCAGTGAAAAATATTCCAAAATCAACATCACATCCTTTATCATAAAATCATCGCCCCGATCATGATGATGAGATGTGTTGCTGCAGCTGATGATGATGATTATGATAATGATGATTGTGATGATTTTGATGATGATGATGATTATCAATATTAATATTATTATTTTACTTAAAGTATTAGGAATTAATTATTATTATTAGGTGAGAATGATTTCCTGACACATTATTATATGGAGAGCTTAATCAGTCAATATAACGTTTTCAAACTATGATTCATTTAATTTGTTTGGTTTGCAAAAGAGCAATAATTTTTATTTATTTTTATATTTATGGGGGGGGGAGATGGGCATATAGGATCAAATGAAATAATTCAATAAAATGTCTTGTCTCTACAGCCTGGCCAAACCCCTCACGGATACTTTGTCATGCTACATTACTGTTCTGATCAGAGAAATTAAAAATAATTGATGAGGGCAGTTTCTATAATCGATTGTACGCGTTTGAAACAGGCATAAATTTGTGGCTTATATTAGTACAGTCATGTTTTTTCTATAAAACTGAATATTTATACATAAATATACCTAGTTGCAAAACGAAGTATTCACTTGGTTGTAAGTTATGTATACCACATACATCAGCAAAATAGAGGCAAATTTGGTTTGAAAGTTTGCAGAAATGCATAAACCATACAATACTTTAATTTGTATTGGAATTTAATAGTAATAAGAAGTTTTGTTTCGTTTACATGGTTTAAGTAGCGTTTAAGTAGCGAAAGGGTAAAATGTTAGGGGCGCACTGTAACACCCAACTTTGGGGTTCAACGCACTTTGCTTGCCCGCGACACTGTTAGCCCGCCTACTTCACACTGCTAGGAAATGTATCATAACGTTTTCATGTTGAATCAGTAAAGTTTTAGAGTTTAGCCCGCTGACCCGCCAGCCCGCCCAGTTCACACTATTAGCCCGCTTCACTTTCAGCCCGCCCACTTCACACTGCTAGGAAATGTATCATGAGGTTTGAATGTGGATTCAATTAAGTATAAAAATTTAGCCTGCTGGCCCGCCAGCTGCCACCCCGCCAGCTCGCCCATTTCACACTGCTAGCCCGCTACACTGTTAGCCCACCCACTTCACCCTGCTAGGCAATGTTTCATAACGTTTCATGATGATTCAATTAAGTATTAAAGTTTATCCCGCTGGCCCGCCAGCCCTCGCAGTTCACACTGCTTGCCCGCTACACTGTTAGCCCGCCAACTTCACACCGCTAGGAAATGTATTATAACGTTTCCATGTCGGTTCAATTAAGTATTAAAGTTTAGCCCGCTGGCCCGCAAGCCCGCTCAGTCGACACTGCTAGCCCACTACACTCTTAGCCCGCCCACTTCAAACTGCTAGGATATGTATCATAACGTTTTCATGTTGAATCTGTTAAGTTTCAGAGTTTAGGCCGCTGGCCCGCCAGCCCGCCCAGATCACACTGCTAGACCGCTAGACTGCTAGCGCGCCCAGTTCACACTGTTAGCCTGCTAGACTGCTAGCCCTCCCAGTTCACACTGTTAGTCCGCTCGACTGCTAGCCCGCCCAGTTCACACAGTTATCCCGCTAGACTGCCATCCCGCTCAGTTCACACTGTTAGCCCGCTAGACTGCTAGCCCGTTACCCCGCGTACTTCACACTTAAATTCGCCAGTGACTTTTTAAATGGGAAATCTTACATACTTCTTTAGAAAGGGCAAACATTTTATTGTGTTTAAATAATGAATTCAGAGAAATGTAAGATGCTTGTTACCTGTATAAAGTAGCCATAATGTGAAATCATTTGTCATAACAGTAGCAAAATATAAACAAAGCAGTATTTTACTTCCATATAAAATACTGATTCACTATAAATGTACTCATCGCAAAAAAAGCAACAGATGAAAAAGATGGTTCAGGTAATTGGCCAATGAGTAATTTTTTGGATACTATAGAAGTACACCAAAGTTAAAAAAACTTTTAAGAAATACAAATAAAAGAATAATGGGCCTTTAAAACGTTATTTTCATAATTTCGGGACGATCGACACCATCCCATCTAGATCCCTCAGTGAGAGCTTTACATTTTTATGAAGTTTCGCTCTTAATGTGTTACTATATACTAAAATAGTTTTACTGCCTGTATGGACTACTACTATTTAAGGCCTCATCTACACCTAGTCAAGTTTCATAAATGTCACATTTAGATAAGCTAAATAAATGGCACTTTCAACATTTGATCAGGCACATTTTTTACTGAAATGTATTATTTAGATTTCCCAGGATTTTTACCTTTGTCTTAACTAAGACTATCATATTTCTATAAAATGTGTAAATAAAAAAGCGGGAAAATGATGCAATTACCTAAACATAATGGTGTTAATGTAATGTGTACATTCTTTTAAAATAAATGGAAAATGTGAGAAAAATATATTTTGAGCTTATTAATTGATACAATTGTTTTTATTTGATGAAAGTTCTTCTCTAACTGATCATGATGATTTAAAATCCTTATTGATTCTACTATAATTCAGGGCACATGTTTTGCGTCTACTTATGTTTACCGTTGGCTTTGATTACACAATATATCATTTAAAAGTCATGAAAATTCATTTTTATTGATTGACTTTTTATGACCCTAAAGTGCGGTCCTTTTTCTGATGTTAAAAATGCATATGTACTTGTTTAACGCACTTTAGGGTCAAAATTGGTCCCCAAAGTACGAAACGCACTTTGGAGTCAAACTCCAAAGTGCATTGCACCCTAAAGTGCGGTGTTACAACGCACAATTGTGATTTTTAACGCTTTTTTGCCTCGTTACGTCATCATATATTCCAATATATGTTACGTCATCATATATTCAAATATATATATATCTTAGATATTATGTATAAAAAAAACCCTGAAACCAAGTGCACACTTCCTTTTGAAACTCAGTTAAAAAATGTTAATTAACCTTTTATTATTGTTGTTTTGATGACTTAAAATGATATCGAACGATAATGTTCAGCATTTGCATGTACTAAAGTTGTTTTGCCTGTGTAATATAACTATTACAAGTGAACAAAGTACAATTCTTGTAGCGTATGTGAATACATGCTTGGTTTGAAAGTATATGATAGTATTTCATTCATCTAACATATAGAGCACTTCATAACATTCATTGTTTTTACTTTAATATTAACTCTTTAATGTTTTATCGCCCTATTTTCAGGTTGGTGAAAGAGGCATCATCCTACCAAAGACCAAGTAAGTTATCTATGCCCACCTTTTTTATTTCTCTGAATTACATCGATTTAACACAGGTTTTTATGTCAAAACTAATTTCGATTAGATTTAAATGATATCAATGTTTAGTCAATACATAACGAAAGTTTTAATGTTGAATTTTAAGCAGTACTGTATGTCCAGAGTAACACCGCATGCTCTTGTTTTACTGGGACTGCACTTTATACAGCACCCAATATGCAGATACTAGTTAATAGGGTAATAAATTAATCCTCCTTTATATTATTTTACGCTGCTTTTACGAGTTATAACTTTTGTCAAACATTAACGAAACCACCACTTACATGTACGCCCATGATCCCATTTACTCATGCATGAAAATAGCGAAAAGAACACAAGAAAACAGATTTATCTCGTATTATCAATTATTTATGTGAAATGGATAACGTTATAAAGTTAATAATTTTCATGTTTGTGTCAACATATGCATATGATTTTAATATTTCAAAAATGTAAACGTTAATACAATAATAGGCACAATATCATAATCGTTATGATTCTATTTCCATGTTTCCTAAAACATGTGAAATGCGATATGCAAATAAAGTCCGAGTATCTTGTTTAAAGATACTTCTTGTTTGACTGCAGATGAGATCAGTTCTAGTAGCCATTATCATAGTCAGTCGAAGCCATCGTACCCGTTGTAGTTGTCGCCGTTGTCGTAACAGACGTCATAGTAAAAAAAAACGTTGTCGTAGCAGTCGTGGTTGTAGACGTTGTCATAGATATGCAATCGTTGTATAACTACTCATTGTTTACAAGTCGACTTGTAAGTTGTAGCTATACTAGAAATCATAGAAGTCTAGAGTACTCGTTTTCAATGTTGTCTTCATGTCGACGACTTATGATCGTAATATCGTAGAGGTCGTAATCGTTGGTGAAGTCGTAGCCGTATTTGTCGATATACTTACTTAATGAGTTGCCGTGGTCATTTGTATGGTCGTAAGTGTCTGTGTGGTCTTTTAAGTCGTTTTTGAGGTCGGTCCTAGCCTTCGTAGACAATTACTTGTACATTGTAATCGTAAAAGACGTAGGAAATACCAAAGGTAGTCTTAGCTTTACTCATAGTAGTCGACATCGTAGTTTTGGCATTCGACATAGCTGTTCCCGTAGTAATTAGTTGTATTCATGGTTATCGTATTTGTTGTAGCGGTACATTAGGTCGTAGAACTCGTCGTCGTAGTAATGCCCGTAGTCGTCGGAGTTTAAGTCTTACTGTAGTCATAGATAAACTTGTTAGAAGTTTTAGTTTTCGTTGTCGTAGTCATAGCTCTGCATTCGTCATGAAAGTTGTAGACATCATAACAGTGGTCGAAGTCATCGTGGTCATTGTCAATGCCAAAATTGTATTTCTTAATGGTGTAGTCATGGCCGTATTCATAGTTGCTATATACATGTAAATACGGTTTTATGCAGCATCTGGGCGCATTTACCTAACGGTTAACTGTGTTGTGTAAGCTGTATATGTCGTAAGCTGAACACAGTGCAACACGCTTTATAAAACATAATGTGGGTTACAGCTGAAAGTCAGGGCTTGTTAATTATGATGAAGGCGTGAACTTGTAAATTATAATGAAGGCGTGAAGAGAAGAATATTAGACCTAGGGAGTAAAAGAAGGTGTGGAGGGAACAAAATCATCAACATCGCACCGCCCTTCATAATTATCATCACTTAAAAAAGCATCAGGTCAATTATCGTCGAAATCATTATCGACTCTGTCTTCATCAAAATCATCATCACATCTTTCATCATGAAAATCATATTTCATCACCATCATCATCATACTTGTCAGCAAGAAAAAATATCTGCACCTGAATTATTAATATTATCAAAATCATCATTATCAAAAACTGCACTATCATATTCATCATATAATCACCTCCATCACCATCGATATATCAATTATCATCATCATCCATTATTCCATCATCAAAATCTTCATCACCATCATAGCAAAATCGTAATTATATCAACCCAATTGTCATCATATATTATGTGACTATTATCATTATAAACTGGTACGTTATAAAATGTATTTGGCCCTATGTCTTTAATATATTGTGTCCTATGTCCGTTACACTGTTCTTATATTGTGAGTATATCTCATTTAGTTCCAAAGTGTTTGATGGTACCTATATTTTACTTGCAAAAAATCAAATAAATATGTTGAATATGTAAATCCTTTTGTAAGATATAGAAAAAAGTATTTCACTAATTGACATTTAAGGTTGATAAAACCTATCTTTTTTCTTTTGAAGTGACGATGATATAAAAACGTGGCTGAATGAGCTGAAACAGCAAACTGAGAAAGATGAATACAATGACAAGGCATTTGATAAAAAACCTAATGGAAATTCTGAGTCAGCACAACTTTCTGTAATTTTAAAGAAAATTTGCAACAACATTGAAAGTAGAAGTAAATACCAAAGGTACAGCTTACAGTATATTTCTGAAAATCTCAATATCTTAAAAGCTAGTGTGACACCTATTAAAACAACTTGTACTGGTCTATTTGAGACAAAATTTAATGTAGTCTGATATAATCTTTATCGTATAATATATTTATTTATTGAAAACTAATCTACTTTACTGCATAATATTAGCATAATTATGTGATATTATGTTTGCTTTAGAGTCGTGAGATATGAGTTACTACCCATTTAATAATGTAATGCATCACTACAATATACAATAACTTCAGTATTGTTCTCAACAGTATATTATAACCTCATAATATTACTATATAAAGCAACAATCATATATTCATTTTCTATTTTATATCGTTTGTAATAATATTTCAGGTTTATACAAATTGGAAAAATGATGTCTCTGATATTCTATGTCATTGTGTGATATCTATAAAAATTGAAATAAACATTTGAAAATACAATGTCTAATAAGAATTTGAATTATAAATTACATAAGACCCAGTTATTAATCGATGCATATTTTAAAACGAAACCCCCTTTTGTTTTACTTATTTTCTTCAATTTGCAATTGATCCAATATTGCTTAAATATAATTCGAAGCCTCATTGCATCTATTTAATAAATTGTATTCATGGATTGACATATGTTGCGCTTTAAAGATTTTTTTATTAGATAAGTTTAAATAGACACGAGGCTAAAAAGCTTCTAACTGCTGCTAATTTGGAAAATAAACTCTATTTGATTGTCAATCTGTCATTGACAGTTGTTTATTAAGTATGTTAACTTATTTCACTTCCAGATAAACCAGGTTTGAAGACTCTTTCTGCCTCATTAATCATTGTTGTTGCTGTTTTCTTTTCAATTTCTTTAGATGGGTAAACTATGTGCTTAATAATGTATAAATTACTTGTTTAGATCATGTTAGATGCCATTATGTTAGACAACTAAAACATGGGGCTGATCATGCAGTTATGTGTCGTAAAGATAGCCAAATATAAAACATACTGTTTATATATCAATTGCAAAGGATTCCGAAGCAAAAATAGTTCATCCCTATGGTCATTGAGTAACATTATGAAAACTCTAACGAGACACCAAAATAAAAAGTAAAAATATTTTGAGAAAAAAATGATAGCATTTCGTCAGCTTAAAAGAGTTTTAATATTTCAAATATTTTACCCAAATTTAGATATAATTCGGTGATATTTACTTTTAGTCACGACCCAAACAAATGTTATATGAGGAAGTCTTTTGCATAGCTTTAATTAAATATTGAAACTGTCACACTGCAGGGGCTTGCTTTCCAAAGTAGAGACATTATATTCGAAGCTACAAGAAGCTTGCAAAAATTTGGAAGCAGATGCATCCAGGGGTACGCCACCTCTTGCAGTGCATGGAGCAGGTGCTCGCCAAAAAGAATCTCCAGACGAAAGCAAATTATCAGCTGCTATTGTTAATGCAGAAAAGTAAATTGCATTATTTTTGTCAATTTTGATGCAACAGTAATTGTTTAATGCTTTTTATGTGAATTAGTGTGTTTGAACAAATCTCTTTCAAACGTTTGTTTTTTTATCTTGATAATTTTAGTACCTGATGTCTTAAGCTTTAAAAATCAGCGAATAAAAATTCAAATGACTATAATTATTGATTTCAGATGAATAACATTTCATTGTTCACCTGTACCTTATATAAAATACAAACTGATTTTGAAATCATCAACATTTTTAGATGGAGACCTAATTATCTATAGCTATACATTAACTCCTTATTTCTGTTAAACTGACACCTCATAACAAATAAAGTCAGTAGATCTGTCTTATAAAGACACAATGAATTGAATTTCCAAACATACATTCATTACTCTACTTGTATATAGATGCACGTCTTGCTAAAATTATACATTATTAAACATTATTATCTTTTTTTTCAGATTGATTGAAAAGGTTTCATCAAAACGGTAATCAAATTTATTTTTGATACAAGTCATTCATACTTCTTAAAATTAAACAATGTCGACTGAAATTCACGAAGGTTTGTGACAGCTGATTATTTAAGAAAATGCAAAGATATAACAATTCCTTATCACGAGATTATTAATAATATACTATGAAAATGTTTATAGTGAATTATAAAATCAAAACTCGAAAGGTTTATACATGTATTGAAATTAATTTTAAACACAGTTGGCGACACTGAATCAAACTTAGGTCCCGAGATTAGTAAGGAAAACTGTTTAACTATATACCATCAAAATATTCGTGACATAAGAAGTAAATAGACTTTGTAAATGATAACGTTCTCGATTGTGATATTTTGTGTTTACGCAGACAAAGTTGAATGCAAATCTTCAAGATAACAACTAAATGCTACCGGGGTTCAAACATATGTTTCTGAAGGATAATTCATGTCATGCTGGGGGTTTGTTGATAAATTTTCGCTTTTTTAAGACCAAAAAATATAGCTTTTATTGTTAAACATCATTCCCGATACGTTTTGGATAAACATAAAATACAAAAAAAAAAATCATTCATATCTATTATGTACCATATATATGTCCCCGCATTACACGGTCGTCTTAAGAAAAATTAAATTAGTGTTTAGAACTTTCTCTAAAGATGCAAAACCTCATAGTCATGGTATGAGAAAGAAATGAATTATTCAAATGATAAACTTTGTAACGTGTTATTAATCAACGATATGGCCAATGTTATTCAAGTACCAACTCGTGTTACGTCAACTACAAGTACAGTAATTGATCCCTTAGCAATAACAAACAACATTCAAATTTTAGATTCGGCAAAACCGGAATAGTTTATCATTTCGGAATCTACATTGTTTTCAAAATCAAATTAGACACAATTAAACCATTTAAAAGCAGAGTGTGAAATAACAAATCGCTGATTTTACTAAATTCAATACCCTTATACGCGATTGGTCGTTCAGTATCAATGAAATTATTTATCTTGCATGTGAAATTTGCTTTTATTGTTACGCTCTAGAAATTGAGATGCGCTTGGTCATTTTATTTGTAAGTTTATCTGCATTCTATGGTTATTCTAGGCTAGTAGTTGTTGGTTCGGAGTTCAGAAGATTGCCCAACTCTTGATTAAACAGAATATATCAAAATAGTTTTGGTAGCTTCTCTGTGGCCTTTTGTTTACGGCTAAATACGATTAATATCACAACTTGGCTAGAGTTCGGGGCTTCAACAAAATATTTGAGTTTTGATAAGAAAAAAAGTCTGATTACATTTAAACGTTTTACTTCAATTTATTTATCAAGTTCATTGTATATGGAAATCTATTTCTCAGATTCTTCTAACTTTAGTTTAATAAATGATATCAAAACATGTGTTCACATTCGCAACATACAATTCCCTGAAAATGATCGACAAGATACAGTATCCAGAAAATACACGAGTATTAAAGCTTCAAAACGAAAGTAGGATCAATGAATGACCGAAAGTGAAAATAAACGAATTCAGTTAACAGGAAAAAGTTTCTGGATCATAACAAAATAGTCATAGTTAGGTCTAAATATAGGATATGAACATTGTTTTAATACCGAAATTCGGAAAAAACGTCGTGACTAAGAAATAGACAAGGTCATAAAAGCATTGAATTCAAATAACATATGTGACTGGAATAAATACACCAAAAAATAACAAGAAAACTGGTAAATAATAAAAAGCATGCTGAACACGTTCTTTACAACAATTTACACTTTTCATTAAACAATTTTAATAAAAAGTAAATACGCAAATATTGGAAAACGGAAAAAAGCTCGTCAAAGAAAACTTTTCTGATTCCCGAAATATTCCACCTCATTAAAGTAATAACTCAGATATATCATTTTCTGACAAAACAACAACAACAAATACATTGAACGGTTTATTTTTGTTTTAATTTCAAATGTTGACAAATCACACACTGAACTTAAAAACTTAACAATTTTAAGAACTTAATAGAAGATATATTAGATAATCATACCATTAATAACGCTATTTGTCCTGACGAAATTGATCAAAGAATGTTGAAAGAGACATCTTAATCAATATACAAAACTCTGTGTCAACTTTTTAATCGAACTATAACTAATAATATGTTCCCATCTAATTTGGAAATTGTCTCATGTTATACCTTTACATAAGAAAGGAAATGAATATGAAATATTACTAATGAAACTAATTACCGACCAATATCACTATTTTGGAAAAGTTATTGAAGGAAATATCTTTTAACATAATTTTATATTTATAACTTTTTTAATGAGCATTCACTTATTTTTCAAAACCAATTGGCTTTCCTTCCAGGACATTCCAATATTTATCAATAGAAATTTAAAACCAAATTTGTATGTATTTTGTTACCAGGGAATCGACATGTATAATATTGTGTTATAGTTCAAAGCTTTTGAAAGAGTAAATGTTTAATTTTCAAAATAAGGCTTTAGAGAATAGATTAAGACTGAATGAAAATTGATCAGTATGTTTGAAATTATCTGATACACAGGAATCGAAATGTGTTTGTTAATACTTCTTTTTCTTTACTTATACTGTGATCATCCAAAATGCTCGGTACTTAGGCCTCTTTCGTTTTGCGATGTTCGTAAATGATATAGCTGATTCCCTATATGTAATAAGAACTTTTGCAGGCGACAGTTCCCTTGCAGTAACACCAAACAGTGTAAATGTAATCGAGAAAAAACTCTTTATCGCGACCTTTTTAACATTCTTACTTAGTCTAAGAATTGGTAAAATGTTAAATTACTAATCTTTAACAAAGAAAAATATCAAAAGGGACATTTACATACTAATACGCCAATCGAACTCTAACCAATTTATGGTTTGATAATGTTAAACCTAATTTTGTAGACCAAAATAAACATCTAGGTCAAGACGGTAACTGGTATGAACATATCGCAAATGTCGTCTCCTCTGCATCAAAAGTTTTAGTATGAATGAAATTGATAAAATTCAATGTTAAATAAATTACTCTGAATGATAATTATGTCTAAGGCTCGAAACTTTAGAAAAACTAAAATATGAAGCAGCAAGGGTTGTTAAAACTCAAAACCTATTTTTATTTACATTTTGAAATCAGCAAAGAATATCTATAGAAATATAAATTTGACAGACGATGAAAAATAATAGATGTCAATTATAAGATCCTTAATTGTTTAAACTGCACTAAATATGTGAAAAAGAATTTTACCTCGAAACATAT
>NW_026857227.1:0-142309 GCF_026571515.1 Ruditapes philippinarum
CAAATTCAGGCTTTGAAATTATGTCTTGGAACCACAGTGCGTAATCGTTCCGGGCTGATTTGGAATATTTTCCCGATCCTAAACTGATTTGGATTTATTGGCACCGGTTGATTCAGATAAAATGGATTCTTAGCTTGACAAGGTAAGAAAAAATATAAAATAAACACATTTACATCTTTTAGTCTTTGAACATTCTACTTGCACGGAACATTGCGATGGTTAAGGAATTTATATACAACTTTATAAGGTTTGTTAATGGTCTTTTACTAGTTGGAATATGAAAACAAATCACATGCCAGTGAAGAAGTAGCAAACAGTAGCATAAAATTGCCAAAAAGGTCATTATTATCTATGATTTTCCAGGTATTTCATGATCATTTGTAGAAAAAAATTATTCCGCGATAATATAATGGTTTTAGTTAAATGTTTTGTCCAGTAATGAATTTGTAGTACGTATTATTTTGACAACCCTGTAAACTTATTAGGGCACCGGATTGATTCATATAAAGGGAAAACAAGGCAACGGGCTGATTTAAGACTATGAGTCTAAAATGTGTTTAGGAAAGTTCTTTTTTGTGAAAAAATAAGAAAAGAAAAAATAGGAATTAAATAAATGCAAAAGTTGAGCTGCATATTGAAACTTCACTGGGATTTTTGTTTTTCATAAACAAACTATTCAAACTGTTCATTACCGAAAGCTTTCATTAATTATAAACATATCTGCTCAAGATTGAAAGTCGGTGTGAAAACCTTTAACCTCTTCACAAATAGATTTGTTTAACTGTATCAGATATCTGATATAAAATGACCATGATTTGATAATTCACCCTAACACGCATGTTTAGTAAACAAAAATAAACAGTTTTGTGTTTGCTATATATGTTTAGATTGTAAACATTTGATATGTTATCTTTTTATAAAGCTTATTTACGCTAAATGCATATATATACATGTATTTTACATGTTGTACTTAGTGTTTTTTTTTTTAAATTTTTATCAAAAATATTTATAAAATGCTTTCAATGGCTTTATTCTTCTAAAAAACTGACGGATGTACTACTTTACAATCTAACTCATAGTTTAATGTATACAAATAACTTCACATCGTTTCCCCAAATCAAATAAACTCAATAATATATCTCAAATTTCTTTTTCAAAATGTATGACAAGTTAGGCCTTTCTGTAAGATGAACATGTTTTCCTATTTTCAACAGCCACAAGAAGCTGCTGTTTACGCTATTTTAATGCAAGCCTTGACTCAACACTGAACTTACAAGTCTACATATATGAAACTTTGCAGCGTTATTTCTTTCTCGTATTTTCAGTGATGTCAGATAACACTTTAAAGCAGCATCAATTATGTTCTCTTGCTCCATACACTGACCTAGAAGGTTAAGAGCTGTTTCTTTGTGTCCGAAATGTGGCTCATCTACAATGCATTTCGCAAGGTTGGAAAGTGCCGCCTGTTTATCCCGATGTCTTTGGAGATGAGAATATATCTTATACTGTAGAAAGTATATATACGGCAGAGAATCTACAACAGCCAAATTCATCCATTCATCATGGTAAGTTCTATAAGAGAGGTCTTGATGTGATGACCTGAACATTTCATGTTGGAGTTCACGAGGACAACAGTATATTTCACATCGTAGAAACCTGGCGCATGATGCAGTTATACTCTGTAACAATGTATATTCATTTTCTGCATCATAACACATCTTATCGAATGCCGTTTTGCGTTTCGATTTTTGAAAATCGTAGCATTTACATATTGGTTCAATTACATTGGGATCATAACTTTCTGCAACATTTTTCAAAATGAGTTCTGTCCTCTCAATATCTCCAGTACAATAGAAAATTGATGCTAGTTTCAGTTTACCCGATGCTACATCAATGTTTAGGCCTAAGGATATCAAAACGATAGCTTCTTTACATGCATCACCTTCATTTTGTATGTTAATCGAAGCTAATGCTGATCCTAAATGCATGCTTAGAAATCTAGCCATTGCGCTACATGCTAATTTATTTTGCCCTTGATTCATATCATGAGTTACTTTTATAAGGTATTTATATAATGCTTGCACATGAAGTCCAATGTGATTGATTCTATTCGTTTCATTTAGCAAATTCCTGTAAATTTCATTGGTTAGAAAGGCAGTCTGTCTAACAATCTGTCCTGAAATCGCACAAGACATATATTCAGGATTAAGCTCTACTAAACCCAAAAATGTGTTTTTAATCCTGAACCCAAGCTGATCACATTTTATTTCAAGTAAAGCACTTCCTTTACTGCTAATAATGTAAGAAAGTCTATCTAGAATGATTTGTTTTGATACCGGAGTTAAACGTCTCAACATTAAATTGTTCTTTGGGATAATAAAATGTGGACAGTAATCATTTAAAACACAATGAAAAAGTAATGTCAGACAATAATTCAGACAGATAAGCAACGTGTTTTCGTTCCAAGCATTGCTTTCTGTACTTGAGATACAATGAAGAAAGACGTTTTTACACATGTAACTTGAAATGCTGTCAGGGCATTGTGTAGTTATAAATGCTTTTAAAATCATTTTCATTAAGACAAAACATCTGATTTGTGTTATATTAAGATTAAACATCAGATATCTCTCTGCAAGCGAAGTGGATATTCTCCATTCTAGTTCTTCATTAACACTGCCCTTGCTTCCAACTGCTACAACAAAACATCCTGTGCCTTTACAATACTGTTTCATAACGTTTGTAGGCCACTGACTTTCACCTTGTTGATGCATCCATTGTCTAGCTTGTAAGGGCCACTGGTGACAAGGAATTGCAATGACAAGGTCATTACTTATGAAACCAGGACCTCCATCCCTTGATAATGCTGGACCATGTCTAATACGTTCAGCGATATCAATTGTATTGAATATTGCATTCTTTAATAGTTCTCTTCCTATTCTATCTCTATACCAGTACTGATTATACACATTATCTTCTGGAAGTGGAACATCCTGTCTCAGTATCTGCAATAAGCAATATCCTGGTGATACAGTATCATCCTGTATCATTAACAGGTTTTGTTTACCAGGTTCCCATTCGCGCCAGTCTTGTATCACTTTGCGTCTGGAAAGTGTGAAAAGTACATCTCTGTCAGAATGAAGTCCAAGTGTTGTAGTACCTTCTACTCTACTACCCAAGTGATACACATTTACATCTTTATGTCTTAATAGTTGCAGTCCTATTGTACTTAATGTTTCATTTATTAGCTCTAGTCGCCTTTGTTTTATTACCATTCTTTCGTTCACTCCTATCTTATCAAGTACTTTAGACAGTCTAAGTGACACATTCCGAGTGTAATCAGAAATTTCCGACATCCTGTAAATATTATTACATATTGTTATTTTCATCATAAATAAATGTTACAATAGCTAAATAAAACGCATGTCTACCAAAACTGTGAAAGTATTAAATAAAATTGTTTTCTTAAGATGTAATTTTCAACTCAACATTAATAATTAAACAGTCAATAAATTGTTACATTTTATGTTTGTTCTGTTCATTTTGTAATGTTACTATAATATGTTTTATGGCACCTTTAAAGAAGTTTTTTATTGAGATATTTTCATTTTCACAGATTAAAAGCATTTAAGTTACCCTGACTTGAATTTGACACAATGATGGAATTTATTCCTATTACATTTATTCAACAAATTTAATATACGTTGAAAACATAATAAAAAATACTCATTTTAAAAAGAAAACGATAAATCTGGATATTTGTTAAAAAGAAAAGATAATTAAAATTATTACATAATAGCCCCTGTTGATCCTTAATATCAAATCCATAACCCATTTACGATATACTTTATTGAATATAATTACACCGGACAATCTTACTCATAATTTAAAATGTTAAAAAAGGTGATCAATTAATATTGGTAAATTACTTGAATTATTTAAATCATTAAGCTCCTGCTTGTTTGGTAGGGATTGAATATTCGAAAAAAGAGAATAATCTTATATGATTTATGTATGTATTACACCTTCAATATTTTTTAGACAGTTAAACAATTAAAACAATTTTTCATCATCAAAGTAAAACAATTAATTTTAAGACGACATTCAGACGTTAAGTATTGGTCAATTTACCTTAAAACTTAATTATTGAAAACAGAAATTGAAAAAACATACATTGGGAACTTCCCTATTTTCTTACAAGGTATTAAAAGAATCACTGATGAGAGATATAACAATATTCTCATTGTAGTCTCTAGTTAAATTTCTTTAAAAAATAGATGTCGTACCAAATCGCATTAATACATCTAAATAAACAATCAAGTGCACTCATTCTTTTATTAGAATTATTATAAACAAGAAAGTGAATGTTTTATCTTTGCCCCCATGTTTTGACAAACGAAAATGCCCTTTTCGCATAAACTAGGTCAACGATTCAGTAAGCTAATTAAGTAAGTCATGTAAGAAAATAAAAAATATTACCAAATTTAACGCGCCCCATTTAATTTTGATACCGCTAACCTAACCAATTTGATGTTTAAAACAGTCTATGAACTAGCTTATTAGTTAGACAATTTAACAAAGTAAATCTGTTATGATTCATTTATAACTGAAATCCTATTTTTCAATCGCTTAACCATCTTTCACAGATACTCTCGACCCTTCGTCATTTATTATGAGCTGTTTAACTTTTCTAACTAGTGTCTCACTATTACTCATTCGTTAGAATTATTAACAAGAAAAGCATTGATGCAAAGCATCAAAGGGCGTCCAAACAGCAGGTGCAGATGAACTAGTAGATATATGATGACAAGATATTCTTATAAACTTTTCAATGGTTCATTGGGTTTTACCAGAATTGTATATCACTTTTGAATGAACGGACGAAAGACATTGTTCATTATTTATAACTTTGATCGACATGCTAGAAATTAGAATATTACTTGTTATTTCTTTATGATCGTGGTTATTAATAGCAACGGATACACATGTATACAATCATTTATAATCCATATGTGTAACGCATGATCAACACCATACTTGTGTAATTGTCCCTTATTATGTTATTGCTATTAACGAGGACCCCCTCTTAAGGTATCTGTTCACACTAAGTAACAATATGACACTTGTTATATTACCATGTTGATCATGTTGAGCATAATTGTTTATTATACAATAAATGTAATTTCTATTTTAATAAAAAAAAATACAGATTTTATGAATATTGTTTTCTTTTCTTTTTTGTGTGTGTTTTAAGCGCTATTTTAATACTGAGCTTTTACGTTTACTACTATTTTAAGAATTCAATTGTCATAATGATCGACGATTATAAGTCAAAACTTAACTGGAAAAAGTCAGTAAATCATGGTTAATCTTTCAATTTATAATATTGTTTATTCTTAAACCATATACATGTACATTTGTATTTTTCTTTATCATTTTTTAAATTATCAATCAATTGAATAATTCATAAAATCTGATTTGTAACTTTGAATAATTCCTCGGAATCTTTACTAAACACGAATAACAAATTATATAAAACGTTTTAAAGTTGATAGTGTCATATTATTGCCATAAAAATGTACATTTTTTCTCAATTATTGTATTTATTGTTTTTATCTCATATAGACAAAATATAACATGCGATTTGTGTTGTTGTTTTTTTTTTCGAATTGTATGTTTATGTATAATAATAATCAATCAATTCGAGAGTTGATCTGTGTTTATTGATTATTGTAACCAAACTAAGTGACAAATATTCATTTTGAAAAAAAGCTTATATATCTGTAAAATATTTGTTCTGTTCTGTAACGATATCTACTCCAAAACCGGGAGAGACAGGACAATAAACGTGTGGTACTATTCGCCGGTCATTAGTAAATCCCGGGAGAGACCGGGAATTACCGATAGGAGTACATCCCTCTATAAATAGATTTTCGGAATATTAAGGTCATCAACTCATCATTCTATTAACAGCTTTCGGAATAACATACGAGTGTACCATAATAACCCACTGTGTACTACAAAATGATAAGCAAAAATACCCCGAAGAGCGCGATTTATTGACGGAAAAGGTTATTTCATTTGAAAATGTTTGCATTGCGAAATTCTCCAGTTCGCCATTCATTGTACATATCGCGACTAATTAATAATCAAGCACCCTCATACCGATCGGAATGATCGGCTTTTATTATTGGCAACTATAAAAGGCTCGAGAAGTTGCTGTCGCCCTTTCACAAAATCTCATTTCATTCCAATAGGCGCCGCGCTTCGGCGCGGACGCCAATGAAATAAAATATTTGTGAATCTTAATATATACATGCAAATAAATTAATAGAAATTAATACCTGTTTAGTTAAGCAGCTTAAAACTTGAACATAAATTGAAAAAGAAACTAGAGAAATTCTTTTTTTCATAAAACTAGGAATTTGACAATCAATCGGAACACCTCTATTATCAATTTCCGAACATTGACGGAAAGGGTCGAAAATATGCGATTACGCTGCGCTCGTTTATACATGAATTTTTCTCTTAAGTAAGATCAAATCTTTATCTTACTGATGAGTATCGTTTCCAGAAATACTATTTCAAATTTAATTTGAAAAACGCTATTATTATCAATTTATTGTTTGAAACAGTCGATTTATTAGCTTGACGATTTACCACAGTAAATATGTAACGATTCATTTGTAAATTTTCTAAAACCCTAAGTTCAAACAATTAAACATTATCAACAGGTACAGGCACATACACATCACTTCCTTTGCTATTTATTTTTGTTATTTGTGTCTAACTATTACTCATTCGTAAAAAAACATTTAATATTTATCGCTACTAAAATAATTGAAATAAAAGAAAAGAAAATAAAGAAAAAATTAAAAGGAAAAGAATATAAATCAAAATTATAAATAGAATAATTGTCGCCATAATATATAGTTTTACATGAAAAGCAATTAATCAATCAATCAACAACAAAAATACCTGACACCATCCAACTAGAAAATTGCCTAAGGTGAAAACCTTAAGTATCACAAACCCAGCAATAATATCGTGCTGAACCATTTCAAAGATCGGAAATATTACATCTCTGATTGAATTACAAATTTATTTACAAATCCTCCAGATGATTGACACTTTTTGCTTTCATTGTTCTCCAAAATTAAACTGGCCCTTTATTAAAGTCCCAAGTAATTAACCATTGAAAATTGCAAAAAAAAATTTGAAATATCTAATTAAAATTAAAATTCAATTGAATCAACTTACTTTGTAAACCACTGTTTATCTGCTTATTACATATATTCTTGCAAATTACGTATTAAGCACTATTATGGCAATTTGGAATTACATATGAAAAATGTCCAACAATTCGTATCAGCAAATCATTTATAAATTTTGTGAATAAATAAAGAACATTAAAATTATAAACCTAATTTTATGATTCATCTACACCAACAGGTTAAAGTCGGATTTTTCTATATCATATGATCTTAATAGATATGCTATCAGTTATTGACAATATTTACATATCTGATAATACTTATATATTGTTAGTGTGAGAACGAAATAGAAAAAAAATCATAAGCATATGTATTCATATATAACATGAAATACAAAATGAACAAAGAAGAGGGATATTCAATCCCCAAACATGTACCACCGGTAGGACATCGAATATTACAGGTAACACGGATAAATCACGGACCGGATGACATTTAAAAAGAAAATCATAGAAGCCCACAGGATAACCTAATACGAAAAAGAAACCAAAGGACTCGCACAGAAAAAATGTTGCAGGTAAAGAGCAAGGCGGACGGGGAGGGCCGCGCAAAATTGAACAAATAAAGAAAAAAACAACTAGTATGAAATAAAATTGAAGATACTTGCAATAGACTAGATGTACAAGAAGGGACACAAAGTGTCATTAAAGATTGAATGTAACAATAAACAAAACATACATATAAAAAGAATAGAGGGCGCCGCCGATGAAGGGTCGGCAGCATAAACATTCCCTCTGTGTAAAAATCGCTTAGTTGTACACAAAACCTCACATTTAGCCCAAACATGATATTTTTAATCAAAACATGTAAATAAAATGAATCTCTGCCATCTGTTATCGTTTTTGAACATTAAGCATGCGTTATGTCTAAATAAGGTAGGATCATAACCCTCTTAAAAATATGATGAATGATTTATGTCAAAAAAGAAAATTATGATGTCCCAAGATATTACATATTTTGTAAACCGTATCCCTATCAAAATTCAATTTTTATACACCACAAAATCAGGATAAAAGTATCGCCTTGTAGCTGTTAAAAGTTTTCCCATACTAACTTCTTCGATGTTATATTTTCTGGTCCCTCGGGATATTGTTTTAAGCTCCTGTTAGTGTTGAAAATTAAAAACACTGATAAAGCTGTTTATCAGACAATACAATAGACATGTATTCATATTGAGGAGAAAGAAAATTGACATTTTATACATAAAAAGATAATACATACTTCGTCTATTACATCATAAGACGGTACTATCTTTTGTTTCAACCCAAAGTCTGGCTAGATAGATATGCTCATAATTTTGAAACGCATTTATTGTTCTTGACAATAATAGGCTTGATAATTTATTTAACAAAATAGAAAAAACTAGAAATGTGTCATCATGCCACGGATGCCCCCGCATGCAGCTAAAATTTCAGATGGTGCATTAATTTTTTTTTATTTTAAGTTCAAAGCCCTTAAAACTTTTCAATGTTTACACAAACCATTTTCATACACTGTTCAAGGCACTGAAATTATTCAGTCTTAACCTTTTAAAAATAGCATATTGCATATTTGTAGCCAAAATAAAGGCTAAAAGTATGAGTGCTGAAACTGAAAGTTCAAAATTTTTCCAACATTCAGGAAAGATAAGTTTGTCTAAAATCATTGAACCACAACCAAATTCAAACTTAAACTGCTTATTTCTAAGATGTATCTATATTATTTTCAAAGTGAAAGGGACATAACTCTGCCAAAAATCATCAAACCATGACCAAATTCCAACTTGACCTGCCCATTCCTTTGACATATCTATATGTCAAATTTAAGTTGAATATGTAACACTGTTGGGTAGATAATGAACAGAAACTGTAAATTTCATATTATTTTTAGAGTGAAAGGGGCATTAGTCTGCCACAAATCATTGAACCATGACCAAATTCAAACTTTGCCTGGGCATTCCAAAAACATATCCATATGTCAAATTTGAGTTGAATGTGTTGTACCATTGGGGAGATAATAAACGGAAACTAAAAATTTCATATTACTTTCAAAGTGAAAGGGGCATAACTCTGCCAAAAATCATTGAACCATGACCAAATTTAAACTTGACCTGCGCATTCCTTTGACGCATCCGTATGACTGTCAAGTTTGAGTTGAATGTGTTACACCTTTGGGGAGATAATGAACGGAAACTGAAAATTTCATATTATTTTCAAAGTAAAAGGGGCATAACTCTGCCAAAAATCATTTAACCATGACCAAATTCAAACTTGACCTGTATTTTCTCATGACATATCCATATGTCAAATTTGAGTTGAATGTGTTGTAATATTGGGGAGATAATGAACGGAAACTGAACATTTTATGTTATTTTAAAAGTAAAAGGGGCATAACTCTGACAAAAATCATCGAACCATAACCAAATTCGAACTTGACCTGTATTTTCTCATGACATATCAATATGTCAAGTTTGAGTTGAATATGTTGTACCGTTGGGGAGATAATGAACGGAAACTGATATTTCATATTATTTTCAAAGTAAAAGGGGCATAACTCTGCCAAAAATCATCGAACCATGACCAAATTCGACCTTGACCTGTATTTTCTCATGATATATCCATATGTCAAATTTGAGTTGAATGTGTGCAACCGTTCTTAAGATAATGAACGGAAACTGATGATGACGGAATGACAGAATGACGGAAGGACGGAAAGGACGGAAGGACGGAATGACGGAACAGGGTAACACTATATGCCCCGGCCATTACATGGCGGGGGCATAAAAATGATTCGAAACAAATGTCCTATATAAGTATGTTTAAAGGCAAATGTAATTACTTGTTTAAAGGAATTTTGTATAAAACAAATGAGACTTTGTCTCTTGTACGTCAAACATTACATCAATTTAATATCAGTCGGTATCATAAATATACAAGACAAAATTAAAATCTGATGAAATCAGCAATTTATATCAATAAATACTTAAACCAAAACCAGGACTAGATAGATGATAATGTACAGTTATTTTAAACCACAAAAGCAGGTGGCAAGAGCTACCTGGCAGCTGTAAAAAGTTGGCCCGTACTCCTCTCTTCGGTGTTTTAATGTTTTTCTGACCCTTCGAGTTGATTGCTTCCAGCACATTTAGTTTGAAAATTGAACACATGAACACAGCTAAAGCCGATGCTAGAAGTGTGATGATTGTTGCAGTTTTCCAGTATCCAGTAAATAGACTCAAACAAACTGAGTCACAATTTCGATGTAACCGTATTGTTCTAATTGCTTCCGAGTGATCTCCCTTTTCCAGATTTTTTTCCCATTTATATGACCTATTTTTTCTTATAAATATGTTTTTAAAATGCTAAAATTGGTTTTGATATTCATATATTACGATGAAGGTTATTGGTGTTCTAATACACTGCAATATGTTTTACTGTTTAATGTTTTATGAGGGTAATGTCATTTAATGAAATATGAGAGCAAACAAAAAAAATCAATCAAAAATTTTCAAACTTGATCACTCTATATTGAGATTGACTCAGTATGATTATGATCTGTGTGGCTTGATTCCATGATACAATACGTAAGAATATATCTCTTCGTTACTGATTTTAAATTAACCTCCATTTTTTTGCAGTCTATAATTGTGCATAGTACGAACTATTGATACGATATTTCTAATCATTCAAACAGAAAGTAACATATATCTAGAAATAAACATGGACTGTAATAAATTAGTTTTAAGTTTTGGGGACACAAAAAATAATATAATTAAAAAACAATATGTATATTTTTTGCATTTCAGAAACCGGAAGTTGGCAGATCATATGATTAAAGTGAAATGATTGCTATATCAATTAGTTTCAATGTTTACTGATTAGATTAAATAAATAAATGTTTGGTAAGTTTATCAGACGAATTGAATGTGTATGTCCTATATACATGTACGAATTAATATAGATAAATTTTGTACTGTCACCCCTCATAAGATTTGCACTGAAATTTGAAATTCGAAGCTATTGGATGCATAAGAATTCTACACATTTAATACATTTACTTTGAAGTATTGACAATATGTTATAATATCACTGTAATGTACTATGGTCTTAAATGAAAGTTTCTAGAGCTTTTCATTAACAGAATTTAGAAAGCAATTGAAACTCAAACAAAAACTTCAATACATCTATGCAATATATTGATCTATTTTCATATTACTAAGAAGCTAATAGCTTCTAATCTACAAAGTTATTTACACATGGTAGGTTAATCTGTTAGTGTGCATAGTACAAAAAAAAACATTATTTAGAACCCGTAACGCAAACAGGCAGTAATAAATAAAAAATAGAACATAGTATTAAAAAATAAAAACCATGTGATCTTAAACGTAAATGGGTGTGTAATGCATTGACTAAACGAGCAGTTGTTTTAACCAGGCGGTCTATATTCCAACATGACTCATTTAATGTTAAGGTTTTAAGAAAAAATATATATCAAGTTGTACTCGTAAACTTACATATGACTATATCGAATATTTTGAGACAAAAACCTTTTAAATGACCACAAAGGAAATTCATAATTTCGGCATAATGAAGAAATAGTCTCTATTTAAATTTTTACAATCGATAAAGTTTCACCACATTAATAAATCTAGACAACTTTATTCAGAGTCACCCTATTATAACAACGTACGAGAAAACGATTTGAACTGTTTATTATTCCTTTTTTATTACAGTATTACAGTAACTCTGAAACATGAAAAAAATAAATTAAAGAAATACATGTAGCATAATTATGTAAAAGAACATGGGGATACAAAACTTTGATAATACTTTTTATTTCTGTGTAAACATTAAGTGCCTTAGAATATGGTAAATTACTTTATATATCTTTGCCTTTGATTTATTTCATGAACAACACAATTGACATGTTTTTTTTTTCAAAGAAAAATGTCAGTTTGTATGTCTTATTGAATGACACGATTCTCCAAATTACCACGAACGACGTCTTTATAGATTTACTACAATCTATGTTATTATTTTGCTTAAGCTTCTTCATGATTCATATGGATAATAAAAAAATACGGTTCCTTAATGTAACAAATAAACGTGCATACAAAATCCGAAGATGATTATTACTATCCGCATTCACTGGTCTGCAAAATCAATTTGGCCCGCACTCAAAGTCCTAAGCTAAATTTATCATTAAGACCATTTATTGTAAATGATCAATATTAAATGAAATAAGTGAAATAATTAGGAAATAAACTAAGTAAAATTACAATTAAAGTGAATCAACTACTGAATCTTTGTGTTTATCTGCTAATTACTAATACTTTTTCAAACTAAGCATTTAAAGCCACTATTGCAATTAATAACATATGAAGAATGTACCAACTTTCGTATCAACAAAATCATTTATTAATTATATTAATATATAAAATGCACTATAAATAACATTTTATAACTTGTCTACAACAGCAGCTTTAATCGGACTTATCAAGATGATATGACTTAAAAGATAGTCTATCATTTATTAAAATTTGTTCAAATACCTGATTACATTATTATAATGTTAGTGAGCTTACAAAATAATTTTCAGTGACTCGTATTATTTTACCCAAAGACAAGTATGATTGCTATAGATTACTTGAATTGAAAGTAAAACTCATTGTAACCTCCCGTCCTAAGCGACAAATTCTTGTATCATGAATGGTGTTGTCCAGTTTAAGTAATATATTTTACTTTTAACCCTGCTCAACCTTCCCTGAAAATCAATCGAGACTTTTTACAGCCGTGTGGCGGCTGTAAAAAGTCTCCCCGTACATGCAATCAATGTTGTTATATTTTCATCCTCAAGGGATTGTTCGGCGTTCGTTGTGGGTGTCCCCCTCCGTGTCCAGTCTTCATAGTCCAATGGTTTATATTTATTTCAACTTATGATGATTTTCATACCCAACTTTTCTTTAATCTTACCATTTTGCAGTTTCTGTGTCCAATGTGGCTTCGATACTTTAGTCTCGTAACTTTTGTATAGGTGCCCCACTGGATACGGAATCATTTTATACTACACTTAATTATGAATAACTTAAATAGGAATAATACACATCTTCTTTCACCTCTTCAGGTACATTCTACGTCTACACATTCTATACAGATGAAACATCACAGTACACCTAGACGTACACCATCCGTCGTTCAATCGCCTTTAAATTTGTCATCTGTTAATTCATTTTATATTCCACGATCCATAAACACTAATATTTTCAATAATTCTTTACGCATCAGGCTTTCCCCTATAAAACATACTATTCTTAAGAAATATAATATCACTACTACAAATTATCCTCATAGATCTAGAGTGTATCCTTCTATAAATAAGTGTAATTCTAAGAGGTGCGGATGTTGTAACTTTTTAACGCACAGGTCTACAATAACCTCTAATGTCAATGGGAGAACATTTAACGTAATTCTAAATACAGATATTGACTGAAAGGCTACTCATTTTGTTTATGTTTTGACTTGAAACACCCCTGGTTGTGGCATACAGTATGTTGGTCAGACAGGGCGTTCTCTTAAAATTAGATTTCGTGAACATTTTTATAAAATGAGAAATCGCTCAAAATTTACAACTTTTCTATATCAACATTTTCGTAAAGATGGTCATTCATTCAAAAATGTTTCAATTCAACCAGTAGAACATATTATTTATGATTCTGATACTTCGGCTAGTTTTAAAGTAAAAGTTAGACATTTGGCAGAATTAAAATGGATTAAAAACTTACAAACGCCTTTCCCACTTGGCCTAAATGACAATATTTTTCAACAAGGTAACATCTCTAAAGATCCTAACATTGATATATTTTCTATTCTGAATATTCGTAAACGTAAATCCCGATCTCACGGAATACGTAAAAATGGCAACATCAAACGTAAATCTAAAATTACCCTGTCTGTCACCGACTTAAATAATATCTTAAAAAATTCTGGTAAGCATGCAATGTTATCACGTCTTACTTCTCTTTCATTATCATCTCTGAAAATCTTAGACGCGGAGGCAGATAATATAGTTATTCAAACAGATCCTTTATATACAGCAGCTTATCTTATTCAGAGTTATACTCAGCACGTCTTAAGACCTCATATCGACAACACTTCTGACCACGACAGGCATTTCCTAAAAGTTACCTTCCTTAATAAAGGTATAGACTTCATCGATTTACCCAGTATATTTCGTGATAAACGTGTCACTGATTCAGTTCCTTTATACTTCCAAAACTCTGAGATACCTATTATTTGCTATAAATATAAGAAACCTGTTAGAAATATCATATTTAATTACAACAAAGTGGTCTCTGACTTAGACATTCAGTCTAATACTCCAACTACTTGAGACTGCAATACTTCTAATTTCTGTAATTCAGATTTTGGCCATATTATCACTGGCAATTTTGATATTATTGCAGACAAAAGAATTCGTAATTTATTCTTAAAAGGACCTAAATACAGAATTCCCTCAGAAATTGATTTTAATGCTTGTCGTTGTCAGATTGCTGAAACAATTGAGGATTTTTCAAGTAAATGGTGTCGCCGTGAAAATGCTGATAGTAATGCTCTAGCTACTTGGAAACGTAACATTTTCAAAATTATTGATTCACGTATTAATTTTTATCGTGGAAATGAACATCTTCTTCCACCTAAACCGAGACTTACTTTAAGACATCTGAAAAAGGATATTCTAGCTTTTCACTCAAAATTTGTTTTGGTACCAGCGGACAAGGCGGCTTATAATATCATAATTGTATGACGTATCCATTACATTAACGTGTTACATAAAGAACTTAATAGCACTAATGCGTATTCTAAAACTACTGCTTCTGAAAAAGACATTGTTAACAATCATGTTACATATATTTCCAGTCTTAAAGTCCGAATCGATGAAAAAGAACTAAAACTTCCTATTATGTATTGGATTCCTAAATTACATAAAAAACCTTACAAAGCCAGATTCATTGCTAATTCTACATCTAGCACAACAACTAAACTTTCTATTTTATTGACGTCTTGTTTGACTGCCATTAAAACACATGTAATTAGATACTGTGATAAAGTATACGAAAATACGTAATCTATTAAATCTATTTTGGTCCATTAAGAATTCCGGTGAAATTCTGGATAAATTAAAAATTAAGAACTATCGGGCTTCAACTGTCAGTACATACGATTTTTCTACCCTTTATACTACACTGCCACATAATTTAATTAATGATAAACTAATTTCCCTTATTCAGAATACCTTTGCACGGGAAAAAGTTACATTTCTTGCATGTAACTCTCAAAAAGCCTTCTTTACAAACTGTATTGTTAAACAATATACTATGTGGACCTGTGACGAAGTTTGTAGAGCACTCTCTTTTCTTTTAGACAATATTTATGTCAGGTTTGGTAATACCCTATTCAAACAAATTATAGGAATTCCTATGGGTACTAATTGTGCACCCCTGGTCGCCGATTTGTTTTTGTATTGCTATGAAAGAGATTTTATGTTAAGTCTCTCTGAAAATACACAACAAGATGTTATATCAGCATTTAATAACACTTCCAGATATCTTGATGATATTTTTAATTTAGATAATTCGTTTTTTGATCAAATGGTGTCTAATATTTATCCTACGGAGCTACAACTTAATAAAACGAATTCTTGAAATTTAACTACATCATTTTTGGATCTTCATATCACTATTAAAAACAATTCGATTCACACGAAAATTTATGATAAAAGAGATGACTTTGATTTTAGTATAGTAAATTATCCTCATTTGGATGGAGACGTACCGCACGCAACATCTTACGGAGTTTATATATCTCAGTTAATTAGATTTGCTAGAGCTTGTAGCAACGTAAAGGATTTTAACGAGCGAAATATTTTCATTACCGGTAAGCTATTAAAACAGGGCTACCGCTATTATAAATTACGTAAATATTTTACAAAATTTTACAATCGTAACTTTGATTTAATTTCAAAATTCAATAGTGATCTAAAAACACTTCTGCGACAAGGGATTAGCCAGCCTGATTTTTACGGTGATGTTGTTTACAAACTTCGTAAGATCTTGGGTCATTGTAATTTTTCTGTTGTGTTTACTAAAATTATAAAACGTTTTATTAAAAGGGGTTATGACCCTACTATCTTAAGACATACCGCATGCTTAGTGTTCAACCCATTTACAGTTGGACACTACGCTTTCCTCTTTTGATTACATCTGACGGGCCAAGTGGGAGACTATATGATGGACAGTTCTTAGAGCCCTTTGGGACTGAATTGCCTTAATGTTTGTCTTCTGTCTTGCTTCGTCGGGCCCTTGTAGGTGATTTTCTTGTTGCTCTGTCTTCCTTTAAGACATCGAGTACTTTTGTTATGGTCATTGGGTTTACTTTTATATGTTTCTACATGATCATTTTGGTGTTTTACTTATTTAACCTTTTGTAACCATAACAACTGTTAGAATTTCACTTGGCGGGGATTCATTTTATTTACACTGTCTCGTTTATAGGAACATGGTGGGGCTAAGAGCGAGGTTTAGTGCACCATTAACCGGTTTAAACTCCCCAGTAGTCATTATTATGCTGCTGACCGTTCCAAGGCGGCGCCCCTCTGTGTTCCTCAGATGTATGTCTATGTTGTTTTATACTGATTTGGTGACACTTTTGCTCGTGTCTCTTGTTGTTTCTCGTCTACGGTAAGTATCTTCCCTTGTCCCTAGTTTTTATTTATTTTATCCCCCCCCTTCCCCGTGTCTCGTGTCCCCTTCCCCTGTGCCTTTTGACATAATGGGCCTTATATTAAATCATTTTATTTGTTTTGTTTTAGTTCCTTATAAGTTACTAATTATGTATTCTGATGTAGTGGTTTGCCTGCCCGTGCTCTGCCTTGTGCCCTGTCCTGTTTTTCTTTGGAGTCCTCCTGGGCTCCTTGCCGCTGACGCTTGTTGCTGGGTCGGATGGGGGCTGCGTTCATTGAATGCCGCCTTTCCTTGTCGATCTTGTTTATCATATTCTATATTTAACAGAAAAAACAGGTTCAGTATGATTTACCCTGTTTATTGGCGGTACCGGAAAACGCAATGTATCGTCCATCCCCCAAGCACCGGCTTAAGCAGAGATTAACGGGGTTATAATTTGAATTTGGAAACATCGGTTTTTGTGTTCATACGGCAGTGAGCGTGGGATCTGTGTCATTCCCTTAAAGTGGCTTACGGTCCCCAAGTTAAAGAATGTGTATGTCATGAACGAGAAAACATTAGGCAGAAATGAGTGAAATGTAATACTTTATAAAAATGTTATATTCATCCTTAACTTTCCGATCTTATGTAACGATTGGCATTAGTAATAGAAAAGTAATACTTACTTTCTTTTTTTCAAAACAGATTTGTTTAATGTAAAATTGTTTCAGTTTGATATATAAGTAATAATAACACGACCTGCATTTTTTCCCTATTGAGCATAGAACAATCAAAAGTGTGTGTTATTATGCAATAAAATCATTGTTTGACGTTCTATATTTCGACATGTGACGTAATCATTATACACGTGACGTAACCTCAAAAAATGTGACGCGCTGAAAATAAGTACGGCAACAATTTAGGCGCAATTTAGCTTAATATCAGGTACGACATCATTTAATTGATGATGTCGTGTTAGAATCGAAATAATACATCCAAATCGGTGATTTTATCGCTTGATGACATCACTGTTTTTCAATTTCTATGCGCATCATTATATCACTCGGGCTACGCCTTCGTGATATAATTTCCGCATCCGAACTCCAAACAGTTATGTTATTGAGCGATAATATCACTATTTGGGATATATTACTTCTTAATCAATATATGCTTTAGATCCTTCATATATAAAGAGAAACATAATTGTTAGAAACATAGTATGTCGATAAAAAAATGAATACACTTTTCTGCGATCGACCAACTTTTTAATTTATCAAGAGACTCACAATTTTACTTATGATAGTAGAAAACATGTTTTTGATAGTAAGGTAACTATTCTAAATTAAGCCTTACATTTAAACCTTTTCAAATTTCGATGATAAAATGTACATATAAGATTATGCTTTTTTCTATAAAGAAAAGGTTAAACAAAAAAAAAAAGACTTTTGTCAATTACTATCTCAAAACTTTTACCGTAAATCGACGTGGGATGTTATATACGGTGGCATCGAGGTAACATTTGTAGTTTTATTTTATCTCGTGGCCACGACTTATTATCTTGAAGCCTCAAGCTTTTATCTCGTTGCCACGACTTATAATCTCGTGGCCACGACTTATTATCTTGTGGCCTCAATATATTATCTCGTGCCCATGAGTCATTATCTTGTGGCCACGACTTATTATCTCGTGGCCACGACTTATTATCTTGTGGCCTTAAGATATTATCTCGTGGCCACGACTTATTATCTCGTAGCTACGAGTTATTATCTAGTGGCCTAAGAATATTATCTCGTGGCCACGAGTTAATACCTTGTGGCCACGACTTAATATATTGAGGCCACGACCTATTATTTCGTGGCCACGAGTTATTATCTTGTGGCAATGATTTATTTTCTCGTGGCCACGAGTTATTATCTTGTGGCCACGACTTATTTGAGCCAATGAAAATGGTCGTTTCATCTTGAACAAAATTTAATATCACACTGGCAATAGCAGTCACAGGAGGGACGTGTCAATCACCATCATATATTCACTTAAGTTCACGCATTTTTACAGAGACGTGCTGAATTTCAGAAAGGGCTAATCAGCTTGTATATCACTATAAATTGTATTGACCACATTAACACGTCCACTGAGTAGAGTCTTGTCATCACTAATTGGCCCTCTGTATTCTTATCTTATGGTCCTAACGTTTAAGGATCAAGTTTCTGTAGATGCAGTTTTTCATAAAATACACTCACTTTTATAAGTGGTCATCACCAGTAGGAAGTTAGCAGTAGCATTGAGTAGTAGCAGTATCAAAATTATAAAACATGCAGTAGCACAGAAGTAGCAGTAGCAAAATTATAAAACGTGAAATTGGCAGTAGCAATAGCACAGCAGTAGCAGTAGCAATCAAAGAGAAGATCTTAAAAGAATTGATATATGTCTTTGAAACTTGTATATGTCAGTTTTTATAATAAAAAAAAAAGGAAAAAGTTTCAGATAACCCGTCAAAATTAGTCATTTATCATTGTGACATTGTAGTATTTCTTCAATAATAACTATCTAGATACAAGTCTTTAATGGGATTCGAATCCACAGGGAAAAGGGGCAAGTTATTTCAACGAACGACCTTAAAAGTATACATCAACCGCATATATTTCTTAATTAAATCTCAATTAAATTAGATAAACCGTGCTAATCCTTGAAAATTAAAATCACATCATTTTTTTTAAATCTATGATATTCTAACTTAATGCGTCTAACTTGAATAAAGAAATCAAAAAACTATGTACAGGAAGCTGCGTTCCCTATAACAGGCCAAGTAATCTTTACTTAAAAAAACTGACACCCTATATATATTCATGGTGAACACCTATACTGTGTAGACTTTTAAACATAACACTCTACTATCTCTAAAGTCATAACATGTTTATTTTATGTTTACATGCACAAAGGGACTATATAACAATTATCAATATTTTCTAAAATTAAATTTAAGCAAAGTATATCTTTTAAAAAGAATGAAAGAAACACCTGACCATGCACAAAAGGAAGAATAATAATTATAAAACGTTCCTTTTCTTCACCGCCGCAGCGTTTGACCCGCTGCTCTTGTGAAAGCTGTGGCCAGTGTGATATAAGGTCTTATTGTTATCAACTTTTGTTCCAGATGAAACGACCATTTTCATTGGCTGAAATAAGTCGTGGCCACAAGATAATAACTCGTGGCCACGAGATAATATCTTGAGGCCACAAGATAATAAGTCGTGGCCACGAGATAATATCTTGAGGTCTCAATATTATAAGTCGTGGCTACGAGATAAAATAAAACTGCAAATGTCACCTCTATGCCACCGTATTTATATATGTGAATACCTATGATATATATGTTAAAAGATTACATGGTTATACAAAATTACACCGGTTAAACAATATCTAGTTGACGTAAAAAACACATTTTAAATGCATTGAAATAGATACATACATCTCTTTCATCATGAGACGGTTATTTTTTTTCCGCCAAAAGTCTGGCTAGATAGATTTGTTCATAATCTCGAAACGCATTTCTCGGACTGACATGTAAAATAATTTTAATAACAAATTAGAAAATAAAATATGAAACGCAAAAAATAGAGTCTTAAATTAGTACATTCAAAGATAAATTACTTACTTGTTTCAAGATGGAATGTTGTTTATAACAAATTAAACCTTACTGATGGCTTTTTATTGTACGTCAAACATTACATTGATGCACTATCTGTTGCTATCATAAATAAATAATATAAATTTTAAATTTGATAAAATCAACAATTTATATCATGATACGTAAACTAAAACCACGATAAGTTAGATAGTAAAGTACAGTTGCATACTCCACAAATGCAGGTTTAAAGAGCAACGTGGCAGCTGTAAAAGGCTGTAGTACACTTCAGTGTTGTAATGTTTTCTTATTAATTTCTTTTACCAAATTTAGTTTTGAAAATTAAATACCACTAAAGCTGGTGATACAGGCGTGAATAGTGATGTATGTTTCTACTATCACAAAGAAACAAACTGCTACTGTGGTTTTCTTATCCTCCGAGTGACCTCCTTTGCAAGATATTTATCATCAAAATTGAACTGAATACCTAGTTAAATGGAATGCATTACAGGAAATGAAAGCTTGAAAATTGAAATAAGTCGAAAGCTTCGTCACAAACATTTTATATGACTTCATTTTTATAACTAATGTGTTTTTTAAAAAAAAAGCTAAAATAAGCTCAGGTAAAGAAAATTGATAAAATGCACTAATGTGTGATTTACTTTAGAGCAAACAAAACTCAATCAGTAATTTTAAATCTTGATTGCTCTTTATTTATATTTACTCAGTATGATTCAGCGCAGCTTGATATAGTAACACTATACGTTAGGATAAGTCTTTTTATTATGAATAATAAAGTTACCTCTGGTAATTGCAATATGTTATTTTGCATAGCTCAAACGCTTGATATTTCCTATTACTAGTAATCAAACCATTAAAACATTAATCATGACAGAAACATTGACTGTAATAAATAAGTTTTAACTGTTTAGTACATAAACATGTATATAAGGGTAAAATAATATAAAGTATTTTTGGCAGTTCAGAAACTAGAAATTGAAACATCACATGATTTAAGTGATATCACATCAAATAGATGTGTCATTGTTTACTGATAAAATTAAATATTATAAAGTCTGGGTTACTTTATCAGACAAATTTTATGTCCTATTTATATGTACAAATTAATGCAGATAATCAACCTAATTAAGATACATTAACACCTCATAAAAGTTACACTTTAATTTGGATTAAAAAGCAAGGAAAAACATTGAAAATACTACACAATTAATAAATATACTGTATATCAATGCGTAATAATATAACACTGTAACGTACTTTCGTATTGATTTCTGCATATTTTTTCATTTATAGAACGTAGATAGGAACTTAAACTCCAGTTAGAAAATCATTTTGTATTGCAACAACAACGTAATATCGACTTTGTTTTCAATAACTAAATAACTAAAAACTAAATAGATGTCTGTTTAAAACATATTTCATATTGTAGGAACACATGTATTCTTTAAGATAAATAAATGCGATTATAGATATATCTGTCCGTTGTTCTATGCTATAGCTCAG
Source organism: Ruditapes philippinarum (assembly GCF_026571515.1). NCBI lineage: Eukaryota > Metazoa > Mollusca > Bivalvia > Venerida > Veneridae > Ruditapes > Ruditapes philippinarum. Next base: position 22,118 of record NW_026857227.1, read on the forward strand.
AAATACAGGGATTATTCGGACAATACAAGCAAATCGGTGTGTTTCATAATTTTTAATTATTATGTGTGGATTTATTCATAAAAGTATCTTCATGAAACATAAACCCTATTGTACGCAAACATATATACATTACGATAAATGAATGCATTCCTAGATATATCTGTCCGTTTTTCAATGATAGTGTATAGAAATACATTGTTATATAAAATAATAATATTTTTGTTGATAAATTTAAATTGTTTTTTTTTTTTGCAGCCACATATGACATATTGGTAGAATATTAATATTAATTTTTTTATAAATTAAAATGGAATAATACAAACAATAATAATAATAATAATAATAATAATAATAATATTAATTACAATAACAATAATAATAATAATAATAATAATAATAATAATAATAATAATAATAATAATAATAATAATAATTATAATTATTATTATTACTATAATAATTATAATAATCATCGTCATCATTATCATCATCTTCCCTGTCACAATAGCAAACACCATTATCAATTATAATAATCATGATAAAATACATAAAATTCCGCCCGAACAAATATTTTAAAATACAATTTTTGATAAGAAAAAAAAAAGCTTTAAATTAAGTCAATTATTTATAATTAACATTAAATCTATCGGATGAAATGATTTTTAAGTGCTTAGGGCAAGTATAAATGGTAGTGAAGTTTGCCACTATCTCGATGGTGCAAAGATTTTCCGGTGGCTGTTCAAGAATAACTTTTTTCAATTCAATTAAGATTGCCCTTAAAAAATTAGATTATATAAAACAAACATTTCCATGACATTGTACTTAAATATGAAAACACGATTACAATCTTTAAATTATGACACTTTTCTATTTCATTCCTTTTTGTTAAACATTTTGGTTAATGTATTAAAATCTCAGTGTTTTTTTATTTTACATTTTGCGGAAAAAAAAGAAGAATAGGATCAGTTATTTGGATACATTCAGAAAAAAAATTTTAACATTTATATCATCGTACAATAGGGCAACATTTATTTTAAATGATTGTCTCCTAAACAAGTTAACAATTTGAACTAGACATAGAAACTTCATATGCATAAAACTTTTTTTTAAGAATTTAATGAGAAAATATTTTATTTATCATTAGCATTTGTTTTCAAAACAAAATCGTACACTCAACTTAAAAATTAATTTCATCTCAAACGTTTATTTGTATTTCATTGTAATCCTTAACCTCAAAATCATGCTTGAATTATTCTTTTTAACACGTTGACACATTTGATAAAACATACATAATCATAGATAATCTAACGGTTGCTTGTTTGCTAAATTGCTAAATAAGCTTAGCCATTGAAAGTATTTGATTATACAACTTTAATAAATTACTTTACACTATTTGAATATACATGTACATGTACTATCAATATCTTAATCATTCTCACAAGTCTGACAAATACATTAGATAAAAATCTTACCCATAGTTCAATACATACAAATAACTGTATACATCGTAACGCAGTGGCATATTTTTATCCTTGATTAAACAAACTCTGTAATTTATCTTACAGTTCCTTTTACGAAATGTATTAAAAGCTAGGCCTTTCTATAAAAAGGAATATCTGTACACTTAGTGTAGGCAATCAAAATCACCATATGAAAAGCCTTATTTTCTCAATTATATTTCAAGTCCTTTTGACTCAAGCATTCACATGACATAATCTGTAATTAACTGGCGTCATGTTCTTAAACATAACATAATTGTCACACCGCTTGTACTTGTTTTTTTCTTATAAATCGTGACATTGAATACTGATGTAGAAAAATAAAAACCAACGTGTAAAATTTCGATTGATTATTTCACATCCTTATAATGTACAGTAACTAAAGAGAAGATCATTTTAAAATATTGAAGCCTTCATTTTAAACAATCGTTGTCTGAACAACTTGTCATTCATCACTTCTAGATCATTCAAAACATATAATTCCCTACACACAAGTGCTACGACCGTATTTAAAAAACAAAAACAAAAAAAACTTATATCTATTGATTCTTTTATCCGAGGAAACAACAGGAACATATCACTTTATTTTTAATAAAATTAAACATGATATGATTCGGATTACCCACACATACTGTATTCATATTGTCAATTCAAAGTCATAAAAAGTCATGTTTCCACTTTAAATTTAATTCAAACCTTGATACAACATTGAGCTTACTAGTCTACAGATATGAAACTTTGCAGCGTTATTTCGTCCTCGTATTTTCAGAGATAAAAGATAACACTTTAAAGCAGCTTCCATTCTGTTTTCCTGCTCCATACACTGACCTAGAAGGTTAAGTGCTGTTTCTCTGTGTCCGAAATTTTGCTCCTCTACAATGCATTTAGCAAGGTTGGAAATTGCCACCTGTTTATCCCGAAGTCTTCTGAGATGAGAATATGTCTTAAACTGTAGAAAGTATAAATAAGGAAGAGAATCTACCACAGCCAAATCCATCCATTCATCATCTTCACTTCTATATGGGAGGTCTTGTTGTGATGATCGAAACATTTCATGTTGGAGTTCGTAGGGACAACAGTTTATTTCACATCGTAGAAACCTGACACAAAATGCAGTTATACTCTGTAACAATGCATATTCGTTATCTGCTTCATCACATAACTTATCGAATGCCCTTTTGCGGTTAGATTCCTGAAAATCGCTGCACTTACATACTGGTTCAACTACATTAAGATCATAACATTCTGCAATACTTTTCAAAATAAGTTCAGTCCTCTCAAAATCTCCAGTACAATATAAAATTGATGCAATTTTCAATTTACCCGATGCTACATCAATGTTTAGGCCTAAGGATATCAAAACGATAGCTTCCTTACATACACCACCTTCACTTTGTATGTTAATTGAAGCTAATGCGAATCCTAAATGCATGCCTAGAAATTTAGCCATTGCACTACATGCTAATTTATTTTGCCCTTGATTCATATCATGAGTTACTTTTACAAGGTATTTATATAATGTTTGCAATTGAAGTCTTTTGTGATTAATTATGTTTGGTCTTGCAAGCAAAGACGTGTAACTTTCATTGACAGCAAGGGCAGTAGCTTTAACAAGATATCCTGAAAGTCTATAAGACATATGTTCATGAACGATGTTTTGAATTCTGAAACCAATATTATCACATTAAACTTCAAGTAAAGCACTTCCATTACTGCTAATAACATAACAAAGTTTATCTAGTATGACTTGTTTTGTTACTGAAGTAAAACGTCTCAACATTAGATTGTTCTCTGAGATAATGAAATGTGGGCAGTAATCATTTAAAACACAATTGTAAAGTAATTTCAGACAATCATTCAGACGGATAAGCAAGGTGTTTTTGTTCCAGGAATTCTTGGCTGTTCTTGAAATACAGTGAAGCATGACCGTTTTACACATGTAACTTGAAATGCTATCAGGGCATTGTGTAGTTATAAACGTTTTTAAAATCATTTTCATCAAGACATAACATCTGATTTGTGTTATATTTAGATTGAACATCAGGCATCTCTCAGCAAGGGAAGTGGATATTCTCCATTCAAGTTCTTCATTAACACTGCCTCTGCTTCCAACTGCTACAACGCAACATCCCGTGTCTTTACAATACTGTTTTATATAGTTTGTAGGCCATTGACCTTCACTTTGCTGATTCAGCCATTGTCTAGCTTGTAATGACCACTGCTGACAAGTCAATGCAAGGACAATGTCGGTACTAAGGAAACCAGGTCTTTTAGCACTTGAGTAGGCTGGACCATGTCTTACACGTTTAGCAGGACCCCCGACATTTGCCTTTGTATTCTTTAATAGTACTCTTCCTATTCTATCTCTATACAAGTACTGATCATACACATTACCATCTGGAAGTGGAGTATCATTTCTCAGTTGCTGTAATAAACAATATCCTGGTGATACAGTATCATCTTGTATCATTAACAGGTTATTTGTACCAGGTTCCCATTCACTCCAGTCTTGTATCACTTTGTACCAGGGAAGTGTGAAAACTACATCTCCGTCAGAATTGAGTCCAGGTGTTGTTGTTCCCTCTACTCTACTACCTAAGGTATACATATTCCCACCTCCAGTTTGTAATTGATATGCTATTGTACTTAATGTGTCATTCATAAGCTGAAGTCGCCTTGTTTTTATCACTATTCTTTCGTTTACTCCAATCTCATCAAGTACTTTAGACAGTCTAAGTGACACATTGCGAGTGTAATCAGGAATTTCCGACATCCTGTAAATATAATTAGATATTGTTATTTTCATCATTTATAAATGTTACAATAGCTAAATAAAATGAATGTCTACAATAAACTGTGAAAGTATTAAATAAAATTGTTTTCTTGAGATGTCATTTTCAGCACATCATGAATAATTAAACAGTGAATAAATTGTTATATTTTCTGTTTGTTCTGTTCATAATATATTTTATGGCACCTTTAAAGAAATTTTCTATTGAGATACTTTCTTTACACAGATTAAAAGCATTTAACTAACCCTGACTTGAATTTGACAAAATGATGGAATTAATTCCTATTTCACAAGTTTAATATATGTTAAAAACATAATGAAAAAATACTAATTTTAAAAAGAAAACGATAAATATGAATATTTGTTTAAAAGAAAAGATAATTAAAATTATTACATAATAACCTCCCGTTGAGCCTCAATATCAAATCCATAACCCATTTACGATATACTTTATTAAATATAATTACACCCGAGGGACCTTACAAATAATTCAAAATGTTTAACAATAACATCAGTTGATCAATAAATATTGGTAAATTACTTATATTATTTACATGATTCAGATTCTTCGTGTTTGGGAGGGAGAGGAAAATTCGAGAGAAGAGAATAATCTTTTATGATTTATGTATGTATTACACCTTCAATATTTTTTGTAGACAGTTTAACAATTGAAATAATGCTTTAACATCAATTTAAAACAATTAATGCTATTTTGAGACGACATTCAGAATAAGGTATCGGTCAATTTACCTACATTCAACTAAAAAATAAATATTGAAAACAGAAACTGAAAAAAAAACATATCTTGGGAAGTTCCCTATTTTCTTACAAGGTTATAAAAGAATCACTGAATTGAGAGACATTACAAGATTCTCATGATAGTCTCCAGTTAAATTTATTAAAAATTAGATGTCTTGCCAAATCACATCAATAAATCTAAATAAAAAATCAAGTGCACTCATTCTTTTATTAGATTTATTATAAACAAGGAAGTTTATTATTTATCTTTGCCTCCATGTTTTGACAAACGAGAATGCCTTTTTCGCATGAACTAGGTCAACGATTAAGTAAGCTAATTAAGTAAGTAAGCCATGTAAGTAAATAAGAAAAAATACTATCATTTTAATTTGGAAAACGCTTACCTAACCAATTTGGTGTTTGAAACAGTCGATTAATTAGCTTACTAACAAAGTAAATCTGTTATGATTCATTTGTTACTTAAATCCTATTTTTCAAACGCTTAAACATCTTTAACAAATACTCTCGATCCTACGTCACTCATTTTGAGCGGTTTAATTTTTCTAATAAGTGTCTCACTATAACTCATTCGTTAAAATTATTGATGAAATAAAATATTTGTGAATCTTGATAATCAATTAAATATCTGTTAAGCAGCTTGAAACTTGAACATAAGTTGAAAAGCGACTAGGGGGAATTACACATTATGATAAAACTACGCATTTGACAATGGGAACATCTCGATTATCAATTTTCGAAGATTGACGTAAAGGGTCGAAAATGTGCGATTACGCTGCGCGTGTTTATACTTAAATTTTCTCTTAAGCATAATCAAATCTGTATCTTGCCGATGAGAACTCATGACATAAGATAGTTATTACAATTAATATTTTGAAGACTGACATTGGCATTGTAAACGCTTTATTTTAAGGTCGTTATTTAATATGTAGAGAAATTCTTCCCTCCATTGATGTCTTATTAAGTTTAACTTACATATCTTTATAAAAATGTTCTCATGAATTACATAAAACAAAATTATTCTTATGAGGTTTTAACTGTTCATGATCATCGTTACAATGTGACCAGGTGAAAACTGTCGTTATTGGCATAGAATGCTGACATGATGTCCTTTACTAGAATAGCTCATAACTTCCCCTATTCAGACAAAAGTATCTGGAAAATAGATAATCCTTCAGGAGCAAGGAAAACGACAATATCAAGTGGTTCAAATTTGAGACTAAGTAAATCAAACTAAATTATGTAAACTCATTATCAAATAGGTAAACTCTGACTAGATCATGTTATTTCACAAAGATTTTGTGTTCACGTACGTGTTTAAACAGGATGGCATTCAATATTACACGACGAGCCTTATAAATGCAGAATGCAAAAAATCGACACTCTACTGCATGTATCTAACTTTTCTTTAAAATTCGTCCATAAAAAACTAACTCCAGCACGAAAATTTTTATACAAATGAACATAATAAGTTTATTCCTTATAAGTAGGTACACAGAGAAGACAATAATCAAAAGGAAATCGTGTTACATGAGGGCTGTCTGTTGCGGATTGGTCAAGGTCAATGCCTCCAAACCACTCGCTTCTCATCGTTTTAGGCTTTAACTTTTCATAATATTATTTGTCCTAAGCTACAGTATGACACGAGCAAACATGTGTACATCTCAAATGAATTAGAACTATGAGCATAGGTTTGATGCCAGAATATTTTTCTGTTTTGTGAGTAGATACACAGCACATCTGCTTGACGGGCATACAAGGGCAAATCTATATGCCCCTTCCCCTCACCAAGTGAGGCCCTAAATACACTACCATAACGTGTTTGTACATAAATATTGTTCAGCTATTATATATGTATAAATTATAATATCTTTTTTTTATTTAAGGCTGGTGTTGAAATTTTACCTTTTTCAAATTTCAAAATACCCTGGTTTATAATAAACAGTAGTTTTTAACTGGATACATATAAGCACTGTTTCGCAGAGTGAAGAAAAACATCATTTATGTACAATTAAAAGAAAACGCCATCTGTAAGAACAAAAACTAAAACCTTTTGTTTCCCTCTCTACAAAACAATGTGCACAACTTTTGAAAAATGAACTTACATTTCCAGAAAAGTAAAAAGATTCAAGTAAGAATAAACATTTTATTGAAGCCTGATTTTGCAGATGTTATCGCAATATTTCTACTCTTATTTGGTATTTTGCATGGATTTTAATTTCGACTACCATGGTAAGTTACTTTCTTTGTTCATTTTACATCATTTTATTTTTAAATACATTTTTATTGTTTTAATGAAAATAAGAATGATCTGGAGACGAGCTATAATAATAATAATAATAATAATAATAATAATAATAATAATAATAATAATAATAATAATAATGATGATGATGATGATGATGAAGATGATGATGATGATGATGATGATGATGATGATAATAATAACGATAAGATAATTACTTTATTTACAGAAGGTAACACATGAAGACAAATACAGATTGCAACACCTTTTTTACAATGCGGCATTCTAATTTAAAAAAAATGACACGCACACACACTCACACACAACAAGCAAAAAATAACAACAACGAAAAACAACATGTTGTATCTACAATTATTATAATATTGTACATCCAAATTTCGATACATTTGTCGAGAGTGTTCGTTTATTATAGCAAATTTAAAAAAAAAATGACATAAATTGTATCAGCCTTATTAATTATTTTTAACTAATATTCAAAACATAAGTGTATAAATAGAGAAGATAACGCCAACATTCGCCTAGTGAAAAGGCATTAGATTTTTTTTTCATTCACGCATACGTATTGTTACATGCAAGAGTATATACCTGTTCAATACACTTTAAAACCCTAAATTTTAAAAAAGAGTAACATACTCCTCGCTTCACTATTTTTTAGAAGTTTTGGACTTACTCATTGATAAAAAAGGAAATAAGCCGAGGGGAAGCCAAACATCCCTGTTTTAGATCAATATTACTATTAAGATAGACAGAATGTCAATCATTACACCTAAAGCAAGCTTTAATCCTCTCATGCATTGACCTCAATACGTTAAACATATGCCCCGGAATATTTGAGTCGTTAAGACTTTGCCATAATAAATTACGATTAACGGAATGAAATGCGGTCTTGAAATCAATAAATCAACTTGGTAATACTTTCCGGAATCACGTGGACTACTAGCAAAAGTGTGGCGTAAAATGACCAGCAATTGTTTATTTAAAGTCATGTCTAAACATCATATTGATTTCCATCGAGAGCAAGTGAAATTAGTTTGAATAAAACCTATGAACAGTCGTCTAATACAGTTGTTGCTTATTTCATAAACAGCGTCACAATGTTACTGAAATCATCAACGATGTGAATGCGCCGGGTCCCCATAGTCACCATTGTGTTTTGTTTATGCTAGCATATTCCCATTTATGATGATGTTTTAAGTCTCTGATAGGTTGAACTTTATAACAAAAGTCAACATACTTTTTTATCAGAAATATCTCAAGTATTATGACAATTACAAACAAAGTATTACCCGTACATAAAAGATTAAAAGCATATCAAAATCTAAAGTCAATATTTGTTTAAGCACACATGACGTATGATTCACCGATATCTTGAAATTACGCTGAATCACAGATAACTGCGTAAAATAAATGTAATTTAGTTTTATAAACGCACAGGTAAAATGTGATAATCAATATTCTAATATCGTTCGATCAAACCAGATATTTTTTTTCTTTTTTAACAGAAATAAAATGAGATAAAAAATAATGTAAATAACAAGATTGATATGTTAGTCGCATGAATCATACCTGAGTAGTAAAGAATAATGTTAACATAATTATGTAATGCTTAATTAGATAATATGTTAGCATACTGTATTCGATGTGTTAAGGATTTCTTGTTATATTTCTGCTTTTCAATACTTTGGCCTATCATAAAATTAGACTAACATCTGGCCAAAACAAATGAAATCTATCGGTTGTATTTTTAAGTCAAATCATGATCTACTAATGAAAAATTGACATTATGCCAATTCAAGGGTATATAAGTTGTGAACAGGTGAAAGTTTACATTTTGTTTTGTCATAACTCCTTTTAATATTATAATTAACTGCGTATGAACGGTCAGCATCTCACATGGCTCTGTAAATTTCCACCAGAATTACCTGTTTCTGTAATAAAAAGAAGTGGGCAGTCTTTTTATATTGTTTCATCCTAAACATTTTCAAAAATCTATTGTCTATCACTATTATAACAGTAAATCATTTGAAATATCAAAGAAATAAAGCACAATTTGACAATGAAAAAATGACCATTATGTCACTTTAATAGAAATATGATCAATCCTAACCTGATTTCTCAAACTTACGGATAAACAGGCGTTTTACGGCAAATAATTTCTTCCGTAAGCGATTTTATTTCTAGGTAACTATAGAGAGTAAAATCCTTTTTTAAAGTTGTTTGTTACCATATTTTATTTCATATAATATTGACATAGTTATGACACTTTATAAGTGTTCGTTTCAGACATATTTTTCAATAAGCAAATATTTGATCATCTCCGATAAGTTGGCATTTATAGTGATTGTAAATGTGCGGTATATCTATAAAACATACTGTCATAAAGATAAAATTTAATTAAAAATAACCTTCAAAACCTCCCCTCTTTGAAATATTATGAATCCAAGAATCTATACGTAAACAAGTACATGTACAAATTTTGCTACAATGCAGCAATTGAGAAGATCCGTGCAAAAAGTACGCTCATGACGGACACCTTACCAACCCATTCCTTCTCACAGGTCATTTACTATTTAGGTTTCTGTTGGACCCTATTCCGAATGGTTTATAAATAATTTAAATTTGCATAAATATACTTATCTTATATGCACTGTCCATTACAGAGGGGGTAGGTATTTAATAAAATTATATGCTAACGCCACTTCCTACGTGATAAGAAAAGTAATTCTAATTCATTACAATGGTACAAAGCAAAACTTGCAAGATTTGTAATGTGACATGACGGTAGTGCAATATTATTATGTTTGTGTCACTAGACAGTCTATTGTTGTAAATCTCATCAAATATTGTTCATAAATTAGGATTTTAAACGGGAAACCCCATGGTACCACTAAAGTTCGTATACGAATTTTAACATGCAAATGAAGACTATAATGAGCTCGTGCATGCACTACGTCACAGTTTTTTAGTTGCTATCCGGAATTCAGAAAATGTGATATTTTCTTGTGCAAACACACTTTAACCGTTAAAGCTTCACGGTGCACTAAACCTGGGGTTCAGTAAAAGTAATAATCTCGTCAAAAGATTAAATTTGTATGAAAACATCCGTTACAATGCGGAAATATACCGTTAAATTAGGACTGCCGCTAATAGTCATGTTTGTTGATTTAATATTGATGTACGGATGATCCGAAGGCGGAGTTTCTCATGCAAACAGAAATTGTATTTTCCATTTCGCCACAATGAGGTTACCTATTTTTATGCTAATAAAACTCATTTTGGTTGTTTGGACACCAAAATAAGACCTGGAGTCGATATAAAACCCAATTTATTAATGAATTGTCGCTATTTAGTTTTTTATGAAATTTATTTAATGTAACTTTAAACATACAGGTGTAATCAAACGATTTTAAAGTTTCCCTTGAAGATAACTGCGTAACATAAATGTAGTTTATTGTTTGAAACCCACACGTACCAGGTAAAGTTTAATAAATAATTTCAAATAGTAAATAGTACGATTTAACTTGATAGGAAAAATAAATCATTTCTTTTCTATTAAAACCTATCAAGGATGGTTTAAGTTTGAATTCACGAATATTACTGAGAGGTAACGTCAATCGCTTCTATATATAAAATTAACCACGTCATTTTTCTGGTAATACGTGGTGAAAGTAAAGACTATATATGACTCTTACGACCTTCATCCCCATTACTTCCCGTGAGTAGGAGGGACAAGGAGTATGGAAAGAATAAATGGTACAATAAACATGTAATAACTCGACATTATAGTAGTTCGAGCTAAACTTATTGCTGTATACTGTTATGTCAAGCTGCCTACATATTATTTACTTATTAAGGCGATAGCAGACACATTCCGTGGTATTGCTATGAATGCCATTTAAACCAATTTTTTTAGTAATTATAATTATAATTAAGTAATTTTAATTATTTTAATTGTGTGCATTAAATGTATTCCCTTACAAAATAACATATTTGAAAAAATGGCTTTGTAAATAATTGATTTTAAAATAAATTCTATAATTTAAAATTATTATACCAAAGTCATTTTTTTATTTTGTTGTTCATCAAACTTTTGGAATATAAACATAATTATAATATCTGGAGAACCGTGTCTCAAATTTTTTCTATCTTTTCACAAAAACATTATGATAACTTCAAACATTTTATGCGACTTTTTTCACCATACATATTACGTAGTTAAAGATATTAATACCTATGTTACTATATAAAGTAACAAAATCTAGCGTACTTCAGGGCCATTTTGTCATTATGCAAATTCGGCCGCCTTGCTACACGGCATTATTTTTCCATAATGGGCGATGAATGGGCGCACGTGCAAATGACGTAATCAACTCTCAGTGACTTTCATGATGACTGCTGACGTTGAATGATTTGTAGTCACTTGCACACAAAATTCTAAGTTTAAATTTATGACATAATCAATCGCAATCAACAAAGCTTAACATTGAAGATTTATAAACACAATAACTCTACATCTGACAAAGCATGACCCTCAGAACCTCAAAAAATGTTCAGTTTGACGGTAAAAAAATGATCGGATCGATGGCAAATAGAGCAAAAAATCAATCTCGGAAAAAGTTCTTGAAGGCACAAAAGCTCATATAAACTGGCTCTAAATGTTATTCTCACAACAATATATAGAGTATTATCAATATAAACAACAGCAAAACAGCATTTTCTCATATTAATTTTGTGTTGTCATGTTTTCAAAGTTGATCGGAGACAAATATACCAATCTGTTTCCGACTGTTAATAGTTTGTTTTTTTAATCTCGGACGGCAGGGCTTTTGAAAAAAAAGATTCCTTCCGTAAGGGGCATTTCATCTATAGATTTCTAAAGAAAGTAATAATCAATCTTTCACAGGTTCTTTGCAATCACATTTCGTCACAATTAGCGTTTGATCATTCTTGCCCTTTATTCGTTCACGTATATACAACAGTTTAGTGCAATTTCCTGAATTCATTTAGTTTCTTTTTCGAAGCGTTCATTTCCAATAGCAACACAAATAATGTTATGATGTTAACTTTATATATATGGTCTAGGCTGCTGAGTACTGCTATCTTATAAAACTTGAAAGTATTCGATTTTTCCGACATAATTTTCAATTAGCAAATATTTAACCATTATCATCATATCTATAAGTTGAAATTTCAAGTGTATTGATAAAACATGCGTGAGAAATATAGAAGTATTAAAAAAATCATTGTTTTTGAATTTTGTGAAATTTTCAAGCGTGTACCATTAGATATTGTTTTATAGATGATGTCATTCATACGCTTATCAGTGTCAAAATGCGTAATAAAACCCGACATGCCTGATTTTGTACTTAAATTTGAGCTTTTTATTTAATAGTTCAAAAGTATATAATACAATCAAAATCCATCTTAATTTCATAAATCTTTATATAAAAGGTGAGAGCGAAATTTCAATAAATTTTTCGATTCAATTTATAAAGATTTGCATTTTAGGTTTTATTTCATAAAGATCTCTTGTTTTAAGTCCTCGTAACACGTCGTGAGTTTAAAATAAACAATCTATAATTCAAACGCCGTGATGAGAAAACGACCCCAAACGTCTTTTAACAAATGACGTCAGAGGACGTTAATGTTGTAATGGACGTTAAAATAAAAATAGTAAATTATCCTCGAAATGTTAGAGATAAATATGAAAAGATATGAACAAGCAAATTCTAATTTTTTGACTATTTCAAGAGCTATATAATTGAATTTATTTTTTAAAAAATGGTTAAAGTTCGTTTTCAACTGCCGACGTTCGTTTAAAGGTTTCTCTTTTCACGGGAATGTTTTTAACATATTTTCATCGTATTTAGTTTTAAGCAAACAAAAGTCTGATATTTTATTCATAGCCAGTAAGCCTGTAAATAAATGAGTGTTAAAGTAAGTGAGTGTGGGTCCATTGTTTGTCAGTAAATAAGTAAAGTAAATTGAATTAAAGTAAAGTAAGGTAAGTATGAAATTAGTATGTAAATAAGTAAGTAAAGAAAAGTAAGTAAATGAAGTATGTAGAAAAGTAGACTTACAAAATACCATAAACTGTCCGATAGTCTTAGAAGTTACTTTTCGTGAATATATGAATATTAACTGTTTAAGATCTGCGTCTATATAACTATGCCTATATGTACATGGCCAATATTTAAAAACATTAGAAATCTTAAAAATAATTTTGTCTCCGTTAAGTTTTTATTTAGAGGAGCTCCACTGAGGTCTGACTGGTAATTTGGTGTCCAAAAATCCACACAAAGCACAACTTATTAAAACTAGAATAATAATAACTCATATTATAACTAACCCTTTAACAACAATTACGCTAGAAAATGTATTTTTCACATTAGCTTTTGATGTAAAAATGAAAGTTGGTTTTCCAAGACATGTACAAAAGTTACCGACAATTCATCGGGTATGGCTAAAATACGCAACGGAGATTTTTGGGGCTAAGGAGTTTACGAAGTAAAATAACTATTGATTTTTTTCAACACTCTCACCTATCTTGTTTATATAACTTTAATATAACAAAGAAAAATTGTATTAAAGCTACTATGTATACAAAATAGAAATTTTGATGTCTTTAAAAATTAAACGCCAGCGAAACGGACATTTTCTCGACAAAATGAAAAGATATATACATGTATAGAGCTACATATATTTTCTTTGAAATTTTAAATATTGTTAGTTTATTTATAACTATATTCAACCAAAACTAAAAGTGTCTGTTAATTGGGCGTAAGAAATTGAAACAAGTTTGTTTTGATATATATTGAAAAGTTTCAATTTCGATATTTTCAAGAATCGGATGAAGACGAACAAAGTACATCGGTGATATAAACGCTATAACGAGAACAATGTAATCACACTAATAGAAGTATTTTACTCTATCTGTTACGTATCCAATCCATCCTGTAAGAAATGATAAACTTTAAAGCATGTCTCATTTTATTTGATTTTCTTTTTCTTGGGGGAGGGGGTGGGGGTTACGTCGTACAAAACAGTGTAGGTCATACTGGCGACTCTCAAGGTTTACTGGTGGAGAAAGAACTCAGGTGCCCCTTTTTGCAAAATTGTTTATGGCACAAACGGGCATCTGAGTACAAAGAGTGACGTTCTGTATGCTATCTTGATAGTATCCTACATTCACGTTCCGAACATCTACTCATTTCTGAACATTACATCAAATTCAAGTGTACTTCTGTCATTATGTATGTAATTAAATGTTTGTGAAAAATAAAGAAAAAATGCAGGTTCATTAAAGATATTTTAATGGAGCACAAACTAATATTTGATTGTGTTAGAATAATCAAGCACAGGCAGAAAAGCTCGTTCTTCATGATATCAAACCTCTCCTCCAATACCCGTTTTTATAGGCATTTAAACTCTAGGTCCGTTGCTGAGAAAATCGACAGAATGTAGTAGTATTTACAAATGTCCTCATTTAAGAGGTAGTTTGATAAAATGCACTCATCACGAATTGAAGATAAGACATCTTGGATAGTATATTTATACCTTAAGTTAAAAGTTGAAAGGTTGAACTAATTCTTAAAATCAATTGTAAATATGTCCATATTAATAACATGTTACTCTTAAACAGCTTTGGACACCCAATTTATTTTCTGTTCAGAGTATAACTTAAGTGAAGCAAGAAATAACAATTTCATTTAAGTATCTTCTGTAACAAATTGAAGATGTTTAACCATAGCAAACTTATAAACCCTGAAACTAATGTAGGAATCATCTTATTATCAATAAAGTTCATTCTTTGTATGTCATCTTTCTAGATCTTTTTAAAAATAGAGAAACATACATATTACAATTAAGAGAGAAATAATTATTTATTTGTAAACTGATACCTGTGCATCTCAAATTAAATATAAAAATCATATGATAAAAATAAATACCTTTCAGATCAATGACAGCGTAAGTACGAATTGAAGCAGAAACTAACTTATTCCCAACTATCAATAATATTAAGCAACTCTGTTTTGAAATGTATATAATATGATCAGCACAATTATCTCCCTTTACTGTTTGGTTTGACTTTGTAGATATTTAATGAAGTATGGATTGAGTTAATAAAGATATTGAACGTTTTCATGATTCCCTGTGCAAAGTAACTTTCATTCAAAGAATTATTGGTTTAAGTAGAATTCAAAATGTTCACAAATGACTCAAAACTTGAGCGTTCAAGTATTGTGTTATTATTTTATTATAATAATAAGAAATGTGGACGTATTTGTATGAGATAACAAAATGTTGTCGTATTTGCATGAGATAATTGAGACATTCATCAACAATGGTGATACAAAACTCAAGTTAGTGAATGTCAAACATATATATTGAAAAGAATCGCAAGTAGTTTATAAGCAGTCTCCTTAATTTGTTTTGATCGACCATAAAGTATTGCCTCTATTACTTTAAGAAAAATTCACAACCTTAATTTAGGATTACTTGTACATTTACATGTCAAATAATTGAAAAGTGATAGACTTCAGGAACAAATATTTTGGAATAATAAAATTTTCTTCCATACTTGAATGATCATAGGTAAAACAAACTTTGACGTAGTACTCTTATGTTGTTTTTTTGTTGTTTGTTACTTTTTTTTCACATGTTTGTTTTCAGTTATATTTAAATATAAAGTCTGACAAATGTTTGAATAATGTATTACTTAATCAAATAATAAAGTAAATACAGTATATCGGAATATAAACATATTGGTTGTAGAATATTCTTCTGAGTCTTGAAACAACAAACAAACAAACAAAAAAGAAACACAAAGAAATACCTTTTGGAATAAAAACAATGAGAATTCTAACATTTTATAACGTCACGTATTTGGACGAACAAAATTAAAAACATGGCAAAATTGATATAGATTAGTATTCCCCTTTATTGTCATGTATCAAAATGACTTATAAAAATACAGTTTAAGAATTTCAATGACGATTTTTCAGGGCGACTTGATTGATTGAATTGATCATTTAAATAGAATGTTATGAATACAAAAAAAAAACATGTTGATGGTTTTAAGTATCATGCATAGCAACAAACCTCAAAATAATTACATAAAAGCATTGTAAACAAGTGTGAGATACATGATTTGGTATTACACATATCCATGTAGCAGTTAATAAATTATTCTAAAACAGAATGATACTATTCATCTTATTTAAATGTTCATTATGAATTATTTAGAAATTATCAACATTTCATCCAGCAATTAGTCATAAGATATCCATATAATACATTTTAATTTATTGTTTTCATCAATAGTTGAAATACTTGTGGAAAACATTCTATTATAGACCAATCCACTTGAATATATGTTAACCGCCTCCGTGGTCGAGGGGTTAGAGTCGATGACTTCTAATCCAGTTACATCTCTGGCGTGGGTTCAATCCCCGGGAGATGCTTTGGTAGTTTAGCGCGGAGGAAGAGAGTCTAGTACTGGTGTAACTCTCCAGGAACGATGGTCAGGAAACTACGTCTATATAACTGAAATACTGTTGGGAAAAGGCGCAAAATGAAACAAACAAACAAACAAACAAACTTGATTATATATATATATATATAAGATCAAGCTAATGAGTTCAACACATTCGCAAACATTTCCATTGTACCATTAATCTATATATATATATATATATATATATATATATATATATATATAATATATATATATATATATATCTGCTTAAAACAAATATAAATACATATAATCGTTGTTTGTAAATGTATATATGATCGTTTCTCAAAACTGTAATAATGAAGACAAAAAGAGATAGTTCAGCTTTATTTATGCTCTGAGTTTATTTGAAAAGAAATGTTAAACGTTTAGAGTCTGTCTCCAAAAAATATAGCGACTAACTTAAAGGTACATGACATGAATACTTATAAAATATGATAAACAAGATCAACAAGGAAAGGTGGCATCCAATGAAATAAAAGTTATAATGTTTGCAATATATTTACATTATCAAATTATCAGTGGATGTTTTAACGCCTGTGTCATTGAATTAAGTATGTTGAAAATCCATAATTTTCGTTATCTCAATGAAAACAATCAAATGGACTTTCTGTTTCATAAACAACCAATTATATGAATAAATCAAATGTTAATTATCAACAACATAATGAATTTTTATGCTTTAGCAAAGAATACATTTGAAAATATCAGGTCATAAGCTCGGTAAAATCGGAATTGAGTGTTGAACAAGTACCAGTATTTACATGAACAAACACAAAATTGTTATTTTTATTTGTTTATTTTTTGTTTACATGTGTATTTGTTTATATATTTATTCATTCATTTACTGTAACACATTATTTTGATTTAAAGAGGTGTTTATGTTGGTATATGCCAGATGTATTTGAAAGAATTTGATTAAATTTAAAAAGGGTTTAAGTTCTTAGGTTTCACGGAAACATTGCTTGCATTTAAACAAAAAATATCTTTTATTACGGTGATTTGGTGGTAAAGGTATGAGTTCACGAAAATAAGATCCCTTTTAATCATACAGATGCATTTGATACTTATTTTGAATTACTGTTTGATTGTGTTTTATTAAGATATTAATACACGGCAGAGTAGGGCCGGAAGTTGATAATCGGCCCGCAAAATGAATAATGGCCCCGAGGGCTTCAGCCCGAGGGCATTATTCAATTCAGGGTCGATTATCACCTTCCGGCCCTACTCTGACGTGTATTAATGTCTTTAATACAATTGATCTAATAGTAGCATTTAAAAAAAACAACAAAAAAAAAAAAAAAAAAAAAAAAAACAAAAAAAAAAACACAAATACTCAGAAGTTCTTTCGTTGAAATTCTTGTCTACATTTCTACTGTTCTGTACAGAGATGTTTACTGTTTATGAGTTCAAAGCAGTAGAATCTAGAAGCAAGTTTTATTTTCATTTTATTCGGAATGAATGTGTCGTATTATTTCTTCAAATTTCAATAGTAACAAAAATGTGTTTGTACTATATACGCTTAAGCTCTTATAATAAAAATAAAGCGATTCGTGCTGACCACCTACTTTCACTTTTACAGTTAACTGTTTGATGACATAAAATATGACGTCATTGTTTCAGTTTGTGCACGTGCACATGTTCTGCGGGCTGATAACTAGTTCTCGGCCACGGGCCGCAAACTCATAACAGGTCATGTGACACTCATAATCAGTTGAAATCATAGGTAGTTTTGTTACTTAATATAGTAACAAGTGTATTAATGTAATATCATAGATATATCATAGTTAACGTAAACAAATACAACTCGTGGTTAAGAAAAATACAAAAGTAAATGAGTGAATATTACAAGGACTAAAAAATAGTATTTTTCTAACAAAGAATTTTTTATGTGATCTAATAGTGGGAACAGTTGTCTTCGGAAAAACTTCGAAGGAATTCATATGTTTACTATGAAGAGTAGCATGAAAATATTGAGATATTATTTTACTTTATATATGTTTCATGTACAACAAAATACTTGTTATTTAAGATGATTATATAAATTTGTAATATTAGAATAGCAGATCTGTGATAGTATGTAACAGGGGGAATACATTCATATTATCATAAGCTTTCATTGTGTTTTATTATAACTTGTTAAACACAAGTTTTTTATTTCTTGTTAAATGTATACACAATATACGTATTTTTGCTACTTTATCAGATTTCCTCTTATAACTCTCCTAATATTTAGCTTTAATTGAAATACTAGTATCTGTAAATATGTTGAACAAAAATTCGAACTGGACAGACAGCCTTTCCCGGACAGGCATTAGGCCACCTTGGGTTTTTATGCCCCCGAAGGGAGACACGCTATAATCGCACTTGCTGTCCGTCCGTCTGTCCCACTTCATTAATTTCCATGAATGTTACTTTGCCATACATAGAGGGATTTTGAAATAACTAAATAAGCACAAATGTCTACCACATCAAGACAATGTGTCTCGTCCAAGAACCACGTCCCTACCTCAAAGGTGATGGTCACACTATCATTTTGAAGTTTCACATTATCGTAATTTAAGTAAATAGGTTCATGAATTCATGTCCGGACTGCAACTCTGTCATGCATCGAATGATTTTAAAATAACTATGCATAAATGTCAAACACATCAATACGATGTGACGCGTCCAAGAATTACATCTCTACTTGGTCATGGACACACTAACATTTTTAAGTTTCACAATAGCACAATTAGTCTTAGAATTAATCGGTAAATTTACCAAATTTTTTGTTTTGCAATCTAGACCCACCAAGAAGATTATTGCGAATTAAGGGGCACATGTATAGGGTATAAAGCACATTGTATTAGTTCATTCATTCAGAGAGTGCATCTGGCCACCAAGTGTCTGAACAAGCATATAGTTGTCTTAAAAGGATATCGATTAAGTGATAAGATTTCGATGATGATATGCGCATTTAAAAGCTTCCTTTGGGATTTGAAAAATTCGTTTTTTTGCATGATTTAAAAATAAAGCGATAATACTCAAGTCAAGTCAAGTCAAATAGTTTATTAATGTCTCTTCATACGTACAACATGATATAAAACTGTAGTTTAAAACATAATAAAATACGTATGCCTTTCAATACAGCAATATAAGAGACAAATCAATCTATACATTACTTAAAACGTTAGATAGCATCTATTTTTTTACGTTAATTGATACAGCCAAAATATTCAATTTCAAATGTGTTTGTGAAAAAAAATCTGAAAAAAAAAAATAGATAAATGTAAAATTTAAACTGCATATTGAATCTTCACTGGGACTTTGTTTTTCATTTTCATATAAAAGCTATTGAAAGCTATTGAAACAATTATTTACCGAACTCGTTCATTTATCGTAACGTCTCTGCTCGAGATAGGTAGTCGTTTTGAAACCCTATAACTGCTTAACAAATAGATTTGTTTTACCTTATCTGATAACTGATATAAAATAACTATGATTTGATTATTCTCTTTGGCACGCTGATGTATTCAGTAAAACAAATATAAACAATTTCGTTTGTGATTGATATGTTTTGAGGGTAACGTTTGATAAGTTTTTTTAAACTTAGTTACACTATATATATGTACATATATTGTTATTAGAAAGTGAATTTTATTTTGTTTAAATTTTCATCAAAAATATTTACATAATGCTTTCAATGACATAATTGTTGTGTAAACATGTTTTTGGTATTTTAAGTTTCTTCTATTTCGACTTTTTCAACTTGGGTGGTTCCAGCATTCCTACATGAATACTGTCTAATCACCCTTAGGATATGCTGCCTGCTTTTTAAATTGTCTTTTGACGTTTTATCTGTGATATGCAGGCTTCATAATCTCAGATCCCGTTTCAAAATTCCATTTTATTCAGTTCCGCCCACTGTTTTATCGTTTAGGGCACAAGCATTTCTTTACTTTGGGACCATATGCCGCTTTTCATGGAATGGTACTTACATGTACGTGTCACATTGAAGGTTCCATGATTACCGTCATATGAACACATCTGCGGATGTTTCTAATTTTCAAATTGTACCAGTTCGTGTTAAATGTTGAATTCTGCTTAAGCCGGTGCTAGGAGGCGTGGACGGTAATTTGCACTTTCCAGTACCGTCCATGAACAGGCTCAATCAAACCGAATCTGCAACATTTTCAATTTTGCCGTGTTGGGCTTTCTTTAGGGATTCTGTTTTTCTCTATTTTAATTCTTCTACAAGTCTGACAAATCATGCATAACTTTACACATCGTAAAGCAGTGACACATTTTTCCTAGATCAAATAAACTAAATTATATATCTAACTATTCCATTTTCAAAATATATGACAAGTTAAACCTTTCTGTAAAAAGAACATGTTTTCATATCGTCAGTTCGCACTCACAGAAACCTAGTGCTTCCATTTTCATTTTAACGCAAACCTGGACTCAACATTGAGCTCACTAGTCTACAGATATGAAACTTTGCAGCGTTATTTCTGCCTCGTATTTGCAAAGATAACAGGTAACACTTTAAAGCAGCATCCATTCTGTTTTCTTGCTCCATACACTGACCTAAAAGGTTAAGTGCTGTTTCTTTGTGTCCGAAATTTGGCTCCTCTGTAATGCATATCGCAAGGTTTGAAATGGCTGCCTGTTTATCACGATGTCTTCTGAGATGAGAATATGTCTTATACTGTAGAAAGTATAAATAGGGTAGAGAATCTACCACAGCATAATCCATCCATTCATCATCTTCACTTCTATAAGGGAGGTCTTGTTGTGTTGATCTGAACATTTCATGTCGGAGTTCCTTGGGACATCAGATTTTTTCACATCGTAGAAACCTGACACATGATGCAATTATACTCTGTATCAATGTATATTCATCATCGATTTCATAACATAACTTATCGAATGCCTGTTTTTGTCCAAATTTTTGAAACACGTAGCAACCACATATTGGTTCAAATATATTCAGAGCATAACTTTCTGCAACATTACTCAAAATGATTTCTGCCCCCTCAATATCTCCAGTACAATAGAAAATAGAGGCTAGTTTCAGTTTACCCGATGCTGCATCAATGTTTAGACCTAACGTCATCAAAACGATAGACTCTCGGCAGACACTGCGTTCACTTTGTATGTTAATTGAAACTAATGTATATCCTAAATGCATGCTAAGAAATTTAGCTATTGCAGTACATGCTACTTTATTTTGCCCTTGTTTCATAGCATAGGTTATTTTCATCAGGAATTTATATAATGTCTGCAATAGAAGTCTAATATGATTGATCTTATTCGTTTTTTTAAGCAATATCGTGATAATTGCATTGACATTCAAAGCCGTTTGTTTGAATAGTTGTTTTGAAATCAAACACGACATCTGTTCAGGAACAATCTCTTCTAATCTCAAAAATGTGTTTAGAATTCGAGGCCCAAGTTGATCACATTCTATTGCAAGTAAAGCATTTCCGTTACTGCTAATAATGTAACAAAGTCTATCCAGAATATTTTGTTTTGTTACTGGAGTAAAACGTCTCGCCATTAAATTGTTCTCTGGGATGATAAAATGCGGACAGTAATCATTAATAACACAATTGTAAAGTACTGTCAGACAATAATTCAAACAGATGAGCAAGGTGTTTTCGTTCCAAGTATTGTTGTTTGTACTTGAAATACAATGAAACATGACCGTTTTACACATGTAACTTGAAATGCTATCATGGCATTGTGATTTAATAAATGTTTTTAAAATCATTTTCATTAAGACATAGCATCTGATTTGTGTTATATTAAAACTGAACATCAGGTATCTCTCAGCCAGGCAAGTGGATATTCTCCATTCAAGTTCTTCATTAACACTACCTTTGCTTCCCACTCCTACAACGAAACATTTAGTATCACCACAATACTGTTTCATATCATAGGTAGGCCACTGACCTTCACATCGCTGATTGATCCATTGTCTAGCTTGTAATGGCCACTGTTGACATGCAGTGCAAGGACAAGGTCACTGTCAAGCATACCAGGTCTTCCATCAATTGATTGTGCTGGACCATGCCTTATATAATCAGCATCAAATTTAACATTGATCCTTGCATTCTTTAAGAAAACCCTTCCTATTCTATCTCTAAAAGAGTACGATCTTTCACATTTCTTCTGAGAGGAGATCTTTTCTCAGTATCTTAATAAGAAATATCCTTTGAACGTATCCCCTGTTATTAAAGGTTTTTTTTACCTTTTTCCCATTCCCCCCCTTTTTTGTAACACTTCTGCCAGGAAGGTGGAGTGTAAACTTCTCAGAATAAAAACCCCAAGGGGAGACCCTTTCACTTGATACCTGGGTAAAAAATTCAAATCTTCATCTTCACCATCAAATTTGCTTCCTATTGTATATTTTTTCATCTTTAGCGGGGTTCCCTTCTTTTTTATCCCTTTTCTTCACACCTACTCTTTAATATTGACAGTCTGAGTACACTTTGCGGTGAAATCAGAATTCCACATCCTGAAAATTTAATTTTAAATTCATTTTTTCATCATAAAAATTTTTTACAAAATTTAAAATGTAAATTTTACAAATCCTGGGAAAGTTGAATAAAATTTGCTTTTTGGGGAATTTATTTTTAAAAAAACATTGTACTATTTTCAGCATATAAGAATAATACAAGAAATAATTATTTATTGTATTTTGTTTTTGTGTAAATCAATTTATTAGAATAATTCGAAATGGAGATTTGTGATATGAAAAAAAATGGTATCTCGGTAGTTGAAGATATACTAATCGTTTAAGCGTAATTTCATTATAAATGTCATCATCAAAGACAACAAGGAACAAAATTCATAATCATTACTAGAAAATAGTTGAAAGATTAATTTGGATTATTCCATGTAATATACATTCAGACAATTTAACGTTTGAAAGTAAAACAATGTCCAGTAAATGTAATTTTTTGAAAGATAGGATCCAGAGAATTACAGCGTTTGTCAAGTATTAGTCGGTTTTACTTACAAACATCTGAAACAATTTTATTTTATAGGGTTAACGCACGTTCTTTCGTGTAATATATAGTCTGCAGTGTCGCAAGGAACGGTTGGTGTCCGAGCACGTTAGGACAAGGGCTCCAACAGTTACGAGGGACTTTGCAGACTTAATAACACGAAAAAACATGCGTTGACGCTATGACAGCATAAATTATTAAACCAGAAGCATGATGAATATCAAATACTAAACAAACACATGGAATCTTTGTGGAAACGGTTTGTGCTTGGGCGGTATTTTACGTAACAGTTTTATTTTTTCCGGGGCCAGCAACGTGGGAAATACAAATGTTAAGTCAACTTTTAATTGATTTAACAAAGCTTCACATTTTAGATTTATAAACTCAAGAAAGAAAATTAAATAAATCTATCAATGAGAAAACACGACCTTCTAAAATTCCGAAAACGATTTCAGATTGACGGTAGAAAAAAAAGATCAGGGGTATTTACAGTAGACTTGATGTCCAGAACCGTTTTTAAGGTGATTCCGCATTGTCAACTATGTTTGTTTTCGCTGAGTGGGTCTAAAGTGAGAGTAGGCCAAATTCTTGCTGCAATAAAGCCCCCAATACATATTGTCATTATTACAAGAGCGCATGACTCTTTTGGCAAAAAGGCCAAATCGGCATGCATTTTGTATTTATTTTTTTTGCCGTGCCCTGTATTATAATGTATTGTGCATAGGTTAAACAATATTTATAAGAGCGCATGACTTTGTTAACACATGGTTTTGGTCCCATTAAGACATTAACAAAATAGGTGACAATACACAGTTTCAGCGATTTTGACTGTCCATTCTACCTTACATTTACCAGTTTTGTTCCGGCTTGCTGTATTTCTTCACCAGAATATGTCTGGTGATTTTTTTTAGCTCGAACCTTTGGTCACAGAATTTATCATCATCACAGGAACGTCGTCGTTGTTCATGGCATGTACCTCTCGCGCACGTGTTTTACCACAGTGAATGCATTTTCCGTTTTGTTACACGGTCGAGTTTGCGTTTGCCGGTTTTTGCCGTGGCCTATGTTCAACTCTTCTAGAAGGTTACCTTTTCTCAATAGTTTACGCTGTATGTGCTCATCTTTAAGTTTACAAACTAAGCGGTCCCGTAACGTATCGTTTAGGCTGGCTTGGAAATCGCAATGTTCTGCCAATTTCCTCAGTGTAGTTAAATAATCATTTACACGTTCAACCGCTGCTTGGTTTCATTTTTGAAATCTAAATCGTTTAGCTATAATCGATGGCTTTGGGTTAAGATGTTTATTCAATAATTCACAAAGATCGTCATATGAATTTGTTCAAGGTTGGTCCGGTGATGTCAAATTTCGAAGTAACCCGTATGTTTTTTCTCCAAGTAAAGTTAATAAAGCTGGAACTTTTTTCTCATTGTCTATTTCATTTACTAAAAAGTACTCTTAACGTTATTGATAGCATGCCATGATTCTGAATTGCCATCAAATCCAGATAAATGTCCAATTAATGCAGCCATTTTAACACTAATAAATTAAACCCAGAATTTTACATATATTATGATAATAACATTAATATCTAATAAATAAAATCCCCAAAATTTAATGTTCAGTTATCCTCGTCGCCATATTGTTATGTTTTATATAGAGAAGTAACACGTCTTTAATGCTGAACTATCATTTATTTACTGATTTGATACATAGCGTGGCATGCTAAGATAGGGTTAGTAGGCGGGGCTTGTTAGTAATACATTCTGACCAATGAGTTATACACAACACTTGAAAATACCTTTATTGAAAGCGTTACTTAAAAATTCGATAGCAACAGTCTCTATATTCTGGTTTTGGGCGTTCTTTAGTGTAGTAAGCAAGTCTACAAGATATAGTCCAAGAAATTTGTGAAAAAATTGTGCACCTTCTGTGAAAAGCATGAAACTTGGCATGGTGTCAAGGAATGGTATTTCAAGTTATTTCAGCCTGGGATCCACTTTTTTAAAATCCAAGATGGCCGCCAAAATCCAAGATGGCGCCAAATGTAATATGTACACATGGCATGTCAAAATGAAGTTATTTATGACTAGAAAATGATATAGATTTACATTATAAGTCAAAAATAGTAATTTCTTGAAAAATGCTTAAGAAGCATTGGTAGAAAATTCAATATGGCTTCAAAATCCAATATGGCTGCCATTAATTGATGATATTTTGACAAATTTCTATAATAAAGGTAATTTGTATCATCAACACTTTTAATACATGTAACAAACTAAAAAAGTGGTATTCCTGCATAAAACTGCATATACAGATGTACATTTACAGAGAAAAAAAACTTGCATTAATGGATAAAACCATGCGAGCACATTATTTAGCTTGATATTTCAAAGAATAGGGAGCAAGTGATATTGTACACCAAAGGCGTCAGCTTTACAAGTTTTTCATGCAAGTTGGTTTTGTAAAAAAATTTGATGGAATACGTTAATCCCTATTACACTTAATTTTTTAGCATAATAGAGGGTCACCGTTAAAGGTCAATAACTCTATCATGGATTTTGACAGAATTATGTCCCTTTTAAATATAGAGAATTCTTCATAATCTAGGTTCTTGTTTAGCTATAAAGCACCGAGAACAGTCTAACACTTTATGATGTCCTACCAATAGCTCTTGTCATGGTGCATGATTCTGATACCATGCAAAGCCGCTGATTTTAATAATGATCCCCAGTTACCTTGTTATCAAAACATAACACACAAAAATTAAAGTTAAAATCAATACAAAACTAGTTTCTTTATGCGGAAAACAACATATCGTAGAATCACCGAAACAGAATGGCTAATACATTATTTTGTGCATCAACATTTACAGAAATTGAATCCTGAGCCCATAGAATGAGGGCTCAGAATGCGTCTTTACGCTTCTGTAGATGTTAATGCATGAAAAGTGTGAATTAATCCTCTATTGCATTATATTTTAGTGGAGACAATTCCTTAGCTTATTTGAACCAAATGTTCAGTATGATTTATACTAGTTAGTGTCGGAGACGTTAGGGTTTCTTCTCCTGTCAATTCTTTTTAATAAATTTAGTTTGCATCATCGTCATACTGCAGCTGTGATTTCTTTTTCATTAGTAACTTAAGCAGCATATATTTTGTGTCATAGATAACGGAATCAGACTCTTATTATGTCATTATTTTGGCAAGGTCTTGTGAATAAACAAGAAAAACAGAATGATATTGAACAAAAATATCTTGGGTTTTTCTGTAATCAAACTTAAGTGTTTAACATTATTAAGATTAGTAATTCGTGACTTTATATGAGATCAAGTTTTGACTTTTGCAGCTCTTTCTATTTGATAATTTTGATATGAGATTCCAATTGTAAGATTGAGATACTAACTTACTGACTTACTGCGAATTTCGGGGCTGCATTCCAGGTGCAACGCTCTTAAATTTCTTGTTAATTTCTCCCTTTTATATTTTAAAGCAGTTGAAATGCCTGATTAAGCCTTACATAATCATATGTATTTTCTGATATTTCAGTATAATAGTTGATTTATAATCTCAGTTGTTTGTTGTTTTTTTTTTGTATTTCAAAAACAATGGAACCTCTTTAACAAATTTTAAATTGTTTACTTAGATTAAATAATTTCTGTTTGGTTTCCACAACTGTCATAAAAGGACTGTACACAAGAACTAGTGAAATCATGCTGCATTTAGCTTAATTCATGGGGTTGTCATTTCTTCATCTTTTTTTATCTTTTTTTATTTACTCCTAGAATCACAATAACAATGAACAATTGACCTTTAACTTGACAGACATTCAGTACTAGATCAATAGGTGTTAATTATAGATAATTGACTAAAGTTTTCTTGTTTATACTGATTATTATTAGTTGATAACACTTTAAACATTACCTTGCATAAGTTAGTATAAAAGCAACCTGATGTACAACTGTTGAAATATCATTCTTTCTAACATTTTCAGCAATTTACTAGCCTAGTATCCACAATTTTTTTAAGAACTGGTCACTTTTGACTCTGAACATAAACTACTTCAAGTAGTCTTGGGTTACGTTTAACTTTTTATTCTTATCCAGATACATATGACAGAGTCTAGAATTCTCTGAAATTATTATTATGAAGTGTTTTCTTTTTAGGGAAAATTACATAGCTGTTGGTAAAAATATACAAAAATTTCTATAACTTGCACAATGACCCAATAGGAGGTCAGCTACATATTATATCATTGGAATATGGCTCAGCTTAGTTTGATTGCAAGTTGCTTGAACTTGAAATTACCTAAAATTTGCAAAGAAATTTTTATTCACGGGCAGATAATGACATTATGTGATAGTTCAACTTCCATTTTTTGTTTTAAATATTCTTTTGTTTCTTTTGAGTTTTCGTAAATCAAGTAAAAATAAATCTGAGCAATTTAATTATGAGCATGTTTCCATATGAATCGGATGATTTAAAACAGTTTCATAAGTAAATGGGTTTTTGTCACAAAAACATATGTCTCCCAAAACTATGCATGGTCACTCATGTGAAGTTTCATTGAAATCCCACCAGTAACTTGACCTGTGAAAGCCGGACAATATTTTTTTATTTATAGCTCCGACGACAATTTTGTGCAGCGAAGCGACATGTGCTGGTAATGTAATGCATAACTAGGGATATTTCTGCTCTCTCCTGTAAAGTTTGGTTGATATTCAACCAGTAGTTTGACCAGTGAAGGCCGGGCAAGATATTTCTGCTTTTAGCTCTGGCGGTCATTTTGTGCAGCGAAGCGGAATGTGACGGTGATGGTACTGATTAGGGGGGCCTCCGTGGCCGAGTGAATAAAGTCGCTGACTTGAGATCACAGGTCCCTCACCGCAGTAGGTTCCATCCTCACTCAGGTCGAAATCTTTCATGTGAGGAAGCCATCCAGCTGGCTTACCGGACGGTCGGTGGTTCTACCCAGGTGCCCGCTTGTGCCTGAAATAAAGCCCGAAGCACCTGGGGTCTTCCTCCACCAATAAGGCTGTAAATATCGACGAAAAATCTCGGCAGGACGCTCTAGGATGGCCCAACTTGTGTATACGGTCGGTCGCCCATATGGGCTCTCCGGCGGCGACCTTAAATAAACGCATCAAAAAAAGGTACTGATTACTCCTGTAAAGTGAAGTTGAAATCCCACCTGTAGTTTGACCTGTGAAGGATGGACAAGCTTAATGCGGACGAACGGACAGACAGACAGACAGACGGCGAAGGCAAATACAATACGTCTCCCAAAAATTTTCTTCATGCTGGTTTGGTTAAAAAACATGTAATATAATGTATTTGTGCTATTTTATACTAATTTGAAAATGATTACAGTCGGTAAGCTAACATATTCTGAAAAATTCAACATGGGGGCCATCTTGGATTTCGGTAAGCATGTTGGATATGCAAAACCTAGATCCAAGGCTTGAATATAAATAAATATGCAATACCATAATTTTAAATTGGTCTTATTTTATACTGTTCTGTATTGACGACAACAGCTGAAAACTATTACATTCTGAAAATTTTAATATGGCGGCCATCTTGGATTTTGGCAGCCATCTTGGATTTGCACAACCTGGATCCGAGGCTTGAATATATATCAAGGTGTAATACGGGGAAGTCAAAGTCTGGGCCCGCGAAGCGGGTACGGGCTTTGGCTTGCATGGCTATAGACTACACGTTTATATGTAAAAGAAAATCAAATAAAAAACAATTAAAAAATATAGAATTCTATACCTATCAATGAAATTTTCAGTGTCAGTTCTAGTCGGGCGCCGCCATTTACAGTGTAACTCAATGATAATAGGCGGAGTATTCCGATAACGGAACAAATCTCAACTTTTCGGATCAATAATAATTGTCGAGTCTTCCGAGTGAAAACGGAAGCGGTGCATGTAATACCGAATGACACCTTTAAAACAGAAAGAATGAAAGGAATTTTTTTAACAACTTCCCCGTTCATAGGCTTTGCCTAATTTCATATTATAATAAAGTGGTGCTATTTCATAGTGACCTGTAAAGAATACAGCTGAAAAACTTTAATATTTTGAAAAATAAAATAAATGGCGGCCATCTTGGATTTTGGCGGCCATTTTGGATTTGCACAACCTGGATCAGAGGCCTGAATATAAATTTATCTGTAATATAATAAACTGATGCTTTTTTATACTATTCTAGGTATGACTAAGCTGAAATACCCAAATATTCTGAAAATTTTAATATATGGCGGCCATCTTGGATTTTGGCGGCATATTGGATTTTTTAAAAAGTGGGATCCAGGCTAAAATGAGCTGAAATACTATTTCCTGCCACCATGCCAAGTTTCATGCTTTTCACAAGAAGTGCACAATTCACCCTATTTTATGCACGGATTTCTTGGACTAATATAATAAGCCACGCCTTTAATATCAAATATCGTTATTGTTACTGTGTGTATGTTTACTTGATGTTTGGGAGTTTATGAGTGTATACTTGGATGCAACACATATAATAAAATATATAAACCATCCTTCGGGTCTTGTTTAGTTTATGTGCTTGTAAGCCATCCAAATAGAAAATATAAATGTTACATTTAGGAATTCTGTTTTCCATTTTTCATCAATATCTTTACAAAAGGAACTTGAAAATTACCATTTTCGAAATTTCCAATTTTCTTAAATGTACTACAAAGATTCAGTGATAACAAAAATCACAATCTTATTGTACTCTCTAGTTCCATATCTAAAATAATGTATGTGGTACCACATTAAATAAATTAATCTAAATAAACCATCAAGGTCTCTGTTTCCCTTACTTAAGGAAGTTATTTTTTATCTTTATAAACAAGAAAGTTATCTTTTATCTTTGACTGAATGTTTGGTCAAACAAGAGTGCCTATATATTGCAAGTCGTTTTCGCATGAACTATGTCACAGTTAATTAGTAAATTTAGTAGTTTAAAGAAATATAGTATTCATTGGAAATCGTTCACCATACAAAAGTGATTAAGAACGGCGCATTTTAGACCAATTTGATTTGGAAAAAGCTAACCAATTAAATGCTTGAAACAGTCGATTTAAGAGCGGATGATTAACCCAGTAAATGTGTTACGATTCATAAATGTATAATAGATACTGTCGCTCCTATGTCATTTCTTTTCAGCGGTACATTATTTCTCTAATAAGTGACTAACTATTTATCATTCGTTAAATACGGCTCGTTTGTGTCGCTTCTAAAGAATGAAAAACAATATTTGTGAATAGTAATGCATGCTTAGTTAATCGAAACAAATACCTTTGAAGTTAATCAACTAAACAACTTAAACGTAAAATGAAAAAGAAACTAAAGGAATTCCAAATTTTGATAAAAGTTCGTATTTGTAAATCAGAACACCTCGACGGGTTAAAGGAAAGGGCCAATATGCAACCAGCTTCGAGGACGTCGGTGGTTCTACTCAGGTGAAATAGCGCATAGAGCGGCACCTGAGATCATTCTCCACCAATAAAGCTGGATAATTGCCATATTATCTATATTGTATGATGTGCTGCGTGATGTATCAAGTGCATTAATTTTTTTATTCAAATTTCTTATAAACAAGGAAGTTAATTTTTTTATATTTGACCTCATGTTTTGACAAACTAGAATGCCTATTTCGCATGAATTAGGTAAACGATTATGTAAGCTAATTAAGTAAATAAGCTATTTTAGCAAATAAAAAAGAAATAAGTTGGAAACTTTAAAAAAACAAACAATTTAATTGGTCAAGGATGGCGCGTTAAGACTTATTTAATTTGGAAAACGCTAGCCTAAACAATTTGGTGTTTGAAAGAGTCGATTAACTAACTAGCTTACTAGCTTGACGATTTAACAAAGTAAATTTGTTATGATTTACTTGTAACTATAATCCTTTTTTAAACGCTTGACATCTTTAACAGATACAACCTCACTCATTTTTAGCTGTTTAAATTTTCTAATTAGTGTCTCACTATTTCTCATTCGTTAAAATTAAGAAATAAAATTTTGTAAATCTTAATATATACTTGAAAATCAATTAATCACAATAAAAACTTGTTAAGTTAAGCAGCTTGAAAACTTGAACATAAATTCAACAAGAAACTAGGGAAATTCCAACTTTGAAAAACTCGAAACACCTCGATTATCAATTTTCAAAAATTGACGGAAAGGGTCGAAAACATGCAATTAAGCTACGCGTGTTTATACTTGAATTTTTCTCTTAAGCAAGTTCAAATCTTTCATTAATGAATCTATCTTGCCAATGAGTATCGTTGCCAGAAATGTAATAAAGAAGTCAAAAAATAATATACAATAAATAACATTTTGAAGACTGAATGTACATTACCATATTTCTCATATTCAGACAAAATTACCTGGAAAACTGGGAATCCTTCAGAAGCAAGGAAAATGAAAATATAAATAAAATATTAAGCTATCCAAAAACGAAATTTGAGATACCTGATCGTATTCGTTTTGTTTATGTGTTTTTTTTCTATTTTGTAATTGATATCTTGTATCATCGGGTGTTTTAAACGTATATATTACCGTTCAATGGAATCAGCTGAAATGAATAATTTAAATTGGAATTTTGTGATTTGAAAGAAACGGTATTGTCAACATCAAAGACAAAAGTGAGCAAACATCAATTATTTACAAGGAAATTTCTGAGAAACAAATAAGTATTTTCCCACCATGTAGACTGATTTCATTTACATGAATATAAAAGTTTGAGAAAGTAACACATTTGGCGCATTTAATTCACATCATTTTATTGGGCATTTTAATTTAATACAAAAGGCATTAAAAAGTCTTCCTTACATGATAGTTCACTTTCAGGATGATTTTAAAATTTTGATTGAAATATTCTCTTTACTTCTAAATAAAGGGTTTAACATACACAATGACACACTTTGACACAATAATGGAATTAATATTTTCCTTAAATATAATATGTTTTAATTGAATGATAAAAATACAAATTTTAAAAAGAAAACGATAAACATGGATATATGTATTACATGTTCAAAAGATTATAAAAAAATATCAATAATCATAAAATAACCTCCCATTGATCCTCGACAACAAAATCACTATCCAGCACCCATTTACTTAATATTAAATGCAGTGACATCCGAAACATTTAATTATAGTCTAATGCAACATTTGTATTTGTCTAAAAAATAATAACAGGTGATCCAAAAAATTGGTATGGTCCCAAATTACATAATATGTTATTTAAATGATTCTGATCCTGAATACTGAAGAGGGATAAGCTAATGTGTACCAAAGATCATTTTAATGCATGTAATACACCTTATATAACTTTTGTAGGCATTTAGCTATCAAAATTCTTCTACAGCATCAACGTAAAGCATTGTTCGGTTTATGCTTTTTTATAGACAACATTAAGAGAACAACCATTGTTCAGAGCTGGTAGTTTTACTTACATACAACTGTCGGGCATACTTCCTGAAAAGGGGGAACAAAGGGCAGCCGAAAAGGCAGCAAACGTCAAAATCCTTCCCGATCGGGAAGTTTTTGTTAGTCTTCTTTTTTCGTAGTTCATTTACGTAGAAAACATTATTGACAGATACCGTCGCTCTAACGTCACTTCCTTTGATATTTATTTTTTTCTAATTGCTGTCGAACTATTATTTCTTATTCGCTAAAACATTAAATATTTATCGCCACTTAAGAACAAAAAAATACGAATAGTAATGAATACGAAGTGATGTAAACCCCAATTAAACAAATAAACAAACATGAAAATCAATTTATCAAAACAAATACCTGTAACATCAGCTTGACAATTCCACCTTTTGATAAACTACGTATTTGAAAATCGGAACACCTCGACGGGTTGAAGGAAAGGACCGATAATTGCGAATATGCTAAGCATGTTTTCTTCCCTTAATATTTTTACAAGACTATTGGAGACTGAACGTACTAGCAAATATCTGAAAATTACTATGTTGCATTTGTAAATGTTTCATTATAAAGTTTTCAAGCATTTCGTAATAACTTATATGTCTCATTAACTTTATCCATGTGTATAAATTAAAATCTTAAAATTAACTTTAATATCTCATATAAAATCTTTCTCAAATTACAAAAATGCAGTTCTGATTATGTTCATGATCATAATGGGTACATATATGACCTGGTTTTACACAACAGAGTGGTTATTGCCCTTGAATGCTGCCCTATAACATTTCATAGCTTCTCCGATTCAGACAAAAATATCTTTAAAAGCAACGAAGATGACAATATCAAAATATTCAAATTTGAGACTTAATGCACATTGCTTTGTAAACTCTATATATATCAAAAAGTTATCTCTAGACAGCAGATAAGTGTCTAAACAGAGTGGCATAAAATAATACACGACGGACAAGCTATATAAATGCCACATGCAAAAGCTCGATACTCTATGACAGTTAATTTCATAAGAGCAGATCACGAATACTTTAAAATCTAACTTTAATATAAAATTATTTCTTAAAAAACTATCCCCAGTCCTCGAATGATTTTTTAACTAAATGGACATAATTATTTTATTCCTTTCAGGTAGGTCATCTCAAAAGGAAAGCATGCAACATATGGCGCGTTTATTGTGGAGTGGTAAATGTCATTGCCTCCAAACCACTTGCCTCTCAACGCTGAACGCTCGCGCCGCGCAAACTATTTAGTCAGCTTACAGGACGTCGGCGGTTCTACTCTGGTGAAATAGCTCATAAAGCGGCACCTGAGGTCATTCTCCACAATAAAGCTGGAAAAATGCCATATTTACCTATACTGTAATGCGTCATGTATCAACTACACAGTTATTTTTCTTATATTTGCCCTCATGTTTTGACGAACTTGAATGCTATTTCCCATCAAGTAGGTCAACGATTATGTAAGCTAAGTAAGTAAACTAAGTAAGCAAACAAGTACAAATGTTGCTGCAATGCAGCAATTGAGAAGCTCCGCGCAAAAAAATGCGCTCATTACAGATACCTTACCAAATTATTCCTACGCACAGGTCATGTTATATTCAGATTAAGTACTATTGTAGATTTTTTCCGAATGTTTTGTAAACCATTTTTTGCATAATTATACTTATCTTATGCACTGTCCAGGGAAAACTTTTTAATATAAAAATGCTTTCACTGATGCCTTCCTGGTAAGGAAAGTAATTCCATTTAATACAAACAAAAGCTAAATAATAAAGCCCAACACGGCAAAATTGAAAATGTTGCAGGCTCGGTTTGATTGAGTCTGTTCACGGACGGTACTGGAAAGTGCAAGTTACCGTCGACGCCCCCTAGCACCGGCTTAAGCAAAATTCATCATTTAAACATGAAATAGTAAAATTTTGAATTTAGAGACATCCGCAGAAAAGACTTGTAAATGTAATGTGACATGAATGTACTGTGTTCTTTTTGTGTCACTACTGTAGTAAGTAACAGAAGATGATAGAAATATCAAAGTCTGTTATAATTGTTACAAATACACAAATAGTAACAAAAGGGACTTATATTATAATATAGTAATATAACATGCATATTTTTCATGTCAAATTAAAAAAATGGTTTCTTTCAATACTGAAAGTAGAACACACTCTGGAATGAAAAAATGGGATGAATTTCAAAAAGACCAAATTCAGGATTTTTTGTTTGTTAAACACGCGTTACATGGTGATACAGTATTTATCAATATAATAGAAGTCTGTTACCTCAATTTTAGGAAGGTATGAGGAAATTCACTAATATCATATTCGTGCGAGACAAAGATATGAAAGCTATTTGACATTGGTAATATATAAAAAAAACTATTGTTTATTAATTCTTAGGGAGATCAATATATATTTTTTGTTGAATTGCTTTAAAACCATTCATAAAAAAACATTACACTTCATGTTCAAACTGCAGATCAAAGTTTCTGCTGTTGTCATGATATCTATCTATAGCCTATGCTTAAGGTGATTCCGCTTTGTCTTTCACTAAAATCTGTACAAAGTGAAAGTAGGCTAAAATTCATATAACAACAAAGCTCGTATTGTAAAATGATGAATCATTCAGGTTTATATTTTAAGGACAATTATAAACAAAAATAAAAATGATAACAATAACAATATTTACCTTGAATGTGCTACATTTCTGAAGACCAAAAACATTCTGTTGCAAAGTTTAATGCACATTTCATGAATGGCAAAATCCTTTTTAAAGTCTGTTTAAAGTCTACTTTCACTTTGGACAGACTTTGTGAAAACAAACATGGCTGAGAGAGCGAAACACCTTAATAAAGGTCCATCCGCTTATACATGTTATAAGGATACATAATGCAGCTTTCGCTGTCGAGTACGTACCCCCGAACATATCACCAGTCATACCACTAACATTTATCTTTTTCACAAAGTGGTATGCTGTTCCAATGACGCGAATGAAATGTAACGTCATATACTAAAGTTTAATTATTTCAAAACAACCGCTACATCAACATGTTATTATTAAACATTTAATTTCATAAATATAAATCAAAAATAATAAAAGCAAAATTGTTAAAATCTTATGCCCCGAAATTTTTCTTTATATTGACAAATTCATAAAATAGTAACTTGAAAATGGGTGTGTGTAAATGATTTCAAAATGTAACAAATTATAATTTTAAAGTACTCTAAAAAAAAGGGGAAAAAACAAATTTTATTTAAAGCAAGAACATTTAAAAGCTATTTATAGTTTTTGAATTTTTTGTACGCGAAAAGCTTTCCGGTTTTTCATTCATTAATTTTGAATGCTGCGAATCACCCGGGCGGGGGGAAAAAAATATGAACGAAAGGGGTTCTTGAATTTCCCGGGTTTCTTTTAGCTGTTAACGAAAGGTTTATTTTCAAATCCGGGGCCAAAGGACAACAAAAATAGTAAACACAAAAAAGTCCGCCCTTTTTGTTGGGGGCCGGAGGGAATGAGAAAAGAAAAATGTTTTTCAAATTTTTTTCAAATTTTAAAAAAGGGCCAAAAAAGGCGCTTCAGAAACCCAATTTTTAAATTTAAAACCCTAACCGTAACCAAATTTAAGGTGTTTGCAACAGTCGATTAACTAGTTTACTAGCTTGACGATTAAACAAAGAAAATCTGTTATGATTTATTTGTAATTAAAATCCCATTTCTTAAACGGTTAAACATCTTAACAGTCTATACTTTCGATCCTACGCCACCCATTATGAACTGTTAAACTTTTCTAAGTGTCTCATTATTTATCATTCATTAAAATCAATAATGAAACACAATTTTATGAATCTTAATAAATTAATCGAAATAAATACCAGCTGAAAACTTGGGAACCATAAAATTGAAAAAATGAAACTAGGGGAATTCCACCTTATGATCATAATAAGCATTTGGCAATCGGAACACAAACGATTATCAATTTCCGAAGATTGACGGAAAGGGTAGAAAATGTGCGATTACGCTGCGCGTGTTTATACATTAATTTTTCTCTTAAATAAGATCAAATCAAATGAATCTATCTTGCCGATGAGTATCGTTGCCAGAAATGTAATATAGAACTCAAAAATAGGACACAATAAATAACATTTTGAAGACTGAATGTGCATTGCCATTGTAAATGCTTTATTTTAAGGTAATTATTTTCGTAATTTAACATGTACAGAAATACTCCATCCATATGATGTCTTATTTACAATATCCCTTGTTTAAATCACTAACTAAGAGCTGTTTAACTTAATTATCCTTTATAAAAGTAAAGTTAAAGACTTTTATTTGAGTTACTTCCTATCCTTCAACATATTCAAGAACATGATATCTTTTTATATGCTTTCTTTCCTTTGAAATCATAAGCTTTGTTCGTTGAAATCGTCGAAAAAAGCGGTAAAGTTAAAAGTATTTTTTTATGACATGTGTTCAAGGATACAAATGACAGGAGTCTAAGATATTTTGTTATTTTTATTAAAACTGGATATAATATAGGATTTATATTATGACATGATTTAAAATGACATTGTTATATCTTCTTATTTTCATGAACCGCAGATGACATTAGTTCGTTTCGGATTAAATTGAAAATATACTTCACATAATATTGAAGAAATCTCACTGATTTTGGTGATATTAAAAAATGTTCATTATAAAACGTAATATGATTTAAATTTATCATTGATTCATTTTAATATTTTGCTGAGATATTCATATTATCACGAATAATATTTAAACGTTCTCCTTGATTTTTCAAATTATGGGGGTTATGATTATCTTTGATATCTTAAACATTTATTTGATAAAAATTTTTTAATCAAGGGTGGGGTTTTAATGAATTAGTTGTCCCAAAAATGCTTTGGTAATTTGGGGTTTGGGAGTACAAATCAAAAATTTACTGCGTTTTAAAAAACAATAAAAGGTATTTTGATTTTTTTACCTTTTTTTAATTTCGGGGGATTTTTAAAAATGCCGGGTTTCAATGTGTTAAAATTTTCTTTTTCACATAAAATATATTTTTTTTAAATTTTCCCTTTTCCCAAAAAATTTATGAAATCACATGAATTTAGAAGGGATTTTTTTTTTTTAATGTGGAAAACAATTAACGTTTATCAAAATTTTCTTCTATTTCTTTTTTCGAATTTTTTATTGTACCCATTAAAAATTTTCGTTTAAAAAAGTTTGCAGGGTACTTGACCTCCACCCCTTTTGTTTTGTTTTTAAGTAGTCTCATAAGTAAAGTATAATAAAAAACCCGACATTTGGAAGAATGCGGCGAGGTCTGAAAAACAATTGGTATTGTGCTTGGTGGACTTTCGTCACTTCAAGATTTCATACGCACACCTTGTGTCTTAGGTCAGTTTTAATCGTCCTAAATTACCTTCAAAGGGACTAATAATCCTCATCGAAAACTAAATCAACTTCGTCTTCTTATGGTGTCCGAAATAACTCGTATGTTGCTTGAAAATACTAAGAGATAAGTCTTGTTTATTTACATTGTTGTGAATATCTTTTGCAATATATAACGCAACATTTGTAATAAAATATATAATAAGATATGAATTTCATATATTTTTGCGGTCACAATATCTCTGTACAAATGCACAATGTTTAATAATTACAAATTTTGACACATGAATTTGATCAACGTTATCTTTATGCATTCAGAAAATATTCAATTTCCTATTTATACCATCGTATAATGAGCATTTTTTCAGAAATAGCTAAATCCTAAATAAATGGGAATGCATAAAGAATCTTTACATTCATAATTTCTTTTGAACAGCTTAATAAAGAAATATATCATTTATCTTAAACAACTGTTCTCAAAATAAAAGAAAATCTAATTGAAAACCTAATACCTCTAAACATAAAAAAGAAACCCAAATTATAAACCCTATCATGAAAGTTGGTTTTTTTCTTAAGGGACGTTAAGTATTCGAAAAAAAAAATTTTGATATCAAAAAAGTTTGGGTTCTAAATTGTCCAACATTGGCCATTGAAATTATTTGGTAAGTAATCTTTCACATAAAACTATCATAAGATACTTTACAGTTTTTATATAATATACATATTTATGTATTGAAATTTTATAGGAATTTTTATTTTGTTAAAATTTCCGTCAAAGAAAATTTCACACAATATTTGAATTGTCCAAATTCCGACCTATCTGACAAATACATTACTCATGCTTCAATGAATAAAAATACACATACCATACACCCCGGCAATAATATACATGTTTTTATCCTAAATCAAATAAACTCTATGATATACTTTAATGTTCCTTCAAAATGTTTGACAGGTTTGCTTTTCTATAAAGTACCATTATGTACTTATATTGCCTGTTCGCAGTCACAAAAAAGTAAATGTTTCCAATTTTATTTTAATGCAAGCTTGGACCCAACATTGAGCTTAGTTGTCTACAGATATGAAGCTTAGCAGCGTTATTTTTGTCTCGTATTTTCAGTGATAACAGATAGCACTCTAAAGCAGCATACAATTTGTTTTCTTGTTCCATACACTGACCTAGAAGGTTAAGCGCTGTTTCTTTATGTCCGAAATTTGGCTCCTTTACAATGCATTTTGCAATGTTGAAAATTGCAGTCTGTTTATCCTGATGCCTTCTGAGATTAGAATATGTCTTATATTGAAGAAAGTATAAATAAGGTAGAGAATCTACAAAAGCCATATCCATCCATTCATCGTCTTCACTTCTATAAGGAAGGTCTTGCTGTGATGATCTGAACATTTCATGTTGGAATTCCTGTGGACAACAATTTATTTCACCTCGAAGAAACCTGACACATGATGCAGTTATACTCTGTAACAATATATATTCATAATCTGCTTCATAACATAACTTATTGAATGCCCTCTTACCTCCAGAGTTTTCAAATGCGTAGCAATGACATGTTGGTTCAACTACATTGAGATCATACTTTTCTTCGATATTTTTCAAAATAAGCTCTGTCCTTTCAAAATCTCCAGTACAATAGAAAATTGATGCTAGTTTCAGTTTTCCATATGCTACATCAATGTTTAGGCCTAATGACACCAAATCGGTAGATTCTCGGCACACAACACCTTCTCTTTGTATGTTAATTGAAGCTAGCGTGGATCCTAAATGTAAGCTCAGAAATTTAGCCATTGTTCTACATGCTTCTTTAGTTTGCCCTTGGTTCATGTTATGAGTTACTTTCATTAGGATTAGGTATTTACGTAATGTTTGAAATAAAAGTCTGGTGTTATTGATTCTATTCATTTTAATCAGAATAGCCATGCAACATTTATTGACTACATTGGCAGTATATTTAACCACTTGTCCTGAAATCACACAAGACCTCTCAATCTCTAAAGCAATCTCTACGAATCTCAAAAATGTGTATTTAATTCTGTTCCCAAGTTGATCACATTCTATTTCAAGTAAAGCACTGCCGTTACTGTTAATAATGTAACGAAGTCTATCTACTATGACTTGTTTTGTTACTGGAGTAAAACGTCTCGCCATTAAATTGTTCTCTGGGATGATGAAATGCGGACAGTTATCATTT
This sequence comes from Ruditapes philippinarum, assembly GCF_026571515.1. Taxonomy (NCBI): domain Eukaryota; kingdom Metazoa; phylum Mollusca; class Bivalvia; order Venerida; family Veneridae; genus Ruditapes; species Ruditapes philippinarum. The sequence goes on from NW_026857227.1 coordinate 63,003, forward strand.
AGAACACAATTGTAAAGTACTATAAGACAATAATTCAAACAAATAAGCAAGGTTTTTTCGTTCCAAGTATTGTTGTTTGTACTTGAAATACAATGAAACATGACCGTTTTACACATGTAACTTGAAATGCTATCAGGGCATTGTGTAGTTATAAACGTTTTTAAAATCATTTTCATTAAGACATAGCATCTGATTTGTGTTATATTAAGATTAAACATCAGATATCTCTCAGCAAGGGAAGTGGATATTCTCCATTCAAGTTCTTCATTAACACTGCCTTTGCTTCCAACTCCTACAACGAAACATCCCGTATCTTTACAATATTGTTTCATATCATATGTAGGCCATTGGCCTTCACCATGCTGATAAATCCAACGTCTGGCTTGTAATGGCCATTGTTGACAAGTAATTGCAAGGACAATGTCTTGACTAACGAAACCAAGTCTTGCCTTTCTTGATTTTGCGGGACCATGTCTAACACGCCCATCACCAGCCGCTGGATTATTTATTGAATTCTTAAGTAGTACTCTTCCTATTCTATCTCTATACGAGTACTGATCATACACATTATCTTCTGAAAGTGGAGCATCATTTCTCAGGATCTGTAATAAGCAATATCCTGGTGATACGGTATCATCCTGTATCATTAACAGGTTTCCTCTATCAGGTTCCCATTCATTCCAGTCTTCTATCACTTTGTATCCGGGAAGTGTGAAAAGAAAATCTATGTCAGAATTTAGCCCAAGTGTTGTAGTACCTTCTACTCTACTACCTAAGTGATACACATTCGCATCTCCCTGTGATAATTGGGTTGTTATCGTATGTAATGTTTCATTCATAAGCTGTAGTCGCCTTCTTTTTATTACCATTCTTTCGTTCACTCCAATCTCATCAAGTACTTTAGACAGTCTGAGTGACACATTGCGAGTGTAATCAGGAATGTCCGACATCCTGTAAATTTAATTAAATATTATTATTTTCCTCATAAATAAATGTTATGATAACTAGATAATATGCATGTCTACAATAAACTGTGAAAGTATTAAATAAAATTGTTTTCTTGAGATGTAATTTTCAGCACAACATGAATAATTAAACAGTAAATAAATTGTTATATTTTGTGTTTGTTCTGTTCATTTTGTAATTTTACTATAGTATGTTTTATGGCACCTTTAAAGAACCTTTCTATTGAGATATTTTCTTTACACAGATTAAAAGCATTTAACTAACCCTGACTTGAATTTGACACAATGATGGAATTAATTCCTATTTCATTTGTTCCTTAAATATAATATATGCTAAAAGAATAATAAAAAATATAAATTTTAAAAAGAAAACGATAAATATGGATATTTGTTTAAGAGAAAAGATAATTAAAATTATTATATAATAACCTCCCGTTGATCCTCAATATCAAATCCATTACACATTTACGATATAATTTATTGAATATAATTACACCCGAAAGACCTTATAGTACTCATTATATAAAATGTTTGAAAAAAGAATATCAAGTGATCAATAAATAATAGTAAATTACTTGTATTTTTACATGATTAAGATCCTGCGTGTTTGGGAGGGATAATAATATTCGAAAAAAATATAATACCCTTTTTATGATTTATGTACCACACCTTCAATATGTTTTGTAGACAGTTTAACAATTGAAATAAATAATTCTTTAACACCAAAGTAAAACAATTAATGATATTTTTAGACGACATTCAGAAGTAAGTTATTGGTCAATTTACATACATTAAACTTAAAAATAAATATTGAAAACAGAAATTGAAAAAACATACCTCGGGAACTTCTCTATTTTCTTTCAAGGTATTACAAGAATCACTGATGAGAGATATTACAAGATTCTCATTATAGTCACTAGTTAAATTTCTTAAAAAATAAATATCGTACCAAATCACATCAATAAATCTAAATAAACCATCAAGTCCACCCATTTCTTTATTACAAGGAAGTTGAGAATGTATGCCTTAATGTTTTGTCAAACGAGAATGCAAGTGTTTTTGAATGAACTAGGTCAACGATTAAGTAAGTTAATAAGACGTAAATATGAAATATTAGTGCTCATTGAAAAGCATTTACCAAGCATGATGCATTTACGACAAATTTAATAATGGAAACGCTCAACAAATAAGTGTTTGAAACGGTCGATTTATTAGCTTGTCAATTTACCACAGTAAATGTGTTACGATTAATTTGTAACTGAAATCCAATTTTTGAACAATTAATTACAACATCATTTAGAGGTACTGTCGCTCAGACGTCACTTCCTTTGATTTTTTTTTCTAATTGATATCTAAACTGTAACTCATTCGTTACAACATTTAATATTTATCGCTACCTAAGAATAAAATAAAGTAATTGTAATCATAATTTAAACATGAAAATCAATTAATCAAAATAAATTTCTGCCCTCTTAAGCAACTTGACAACTTGAACACAAATTGAAAAAGAAACTTGGGGAATTCCAATTTTTGATAAAACTACGTATCTCACTATCAAAATACCTCGATGTCCGAAGATTGACGGAAATGGTCGAACATTTGTGATAATACTTTCAAGAGAGGACAAATCTTGATAGTTTTAAATGAATTTACAGGCTATTTTGCAAATGAGTCCGTTACCTCAAAAGTGATAGAACACCAAAAAATAAATTAAAAACAAACATTTATGAGATTACCAATATTTTAAAACAGAAACTATAAAATTCTTACCCTTTTGGAAACTCCCTATAAAGACTCAGTGAAGTGAGAAATTTCAAGTACTATATATTTTCGTATATATGATAATTTCTTTACCACACTAAACTAATAAATCTTGTTAACTTTTGCAGGATTTATCTTATTATCAAAAAAGAAATATTCTTTGCTTTTATTCTATCATTCTATTAATAAATGGAAAAAAACATCTATCGCCACTTAGAGAGAAAAATATATAATAATATTTGCTACTGTTACATGTTCATTTCAAGATAAACATCAAAATCTGATGATAGAAGTAAAAACCTTTAAAATCAATGACAATTTGAATATCGATTAAAACATAAATTAGGGTATAACTAACTATTGATAATATGTACTTTGTATTTCGACTGTTTTGATATAAACATAAAATGCTCTTCATTATCATCTCCCTTTATTGTTGTTTTTTCTCACTAGATGATAAAGTTGTATAGGATTGATCATTAAATATATAAGACATACTTCCATTCTATTTATCCTTTGAAGAAATCATTTAGTAAGTTCAACATCTCCATGAATAACATGACCGTCTGTAGTCTGTTACATGCCTTTAAAGTTGTCTTAGAATAATCGTATACCATCAGTTCTTAGTTATAACTGATGATAAACTGTTAAAGTGATTTCACCAGATATTTGAAACTAATACGATTCATGCGTGAGTAGATCCGAAGACATTTTGGAATTATGTACATTGTTACATTAGTAAACCACTTAGCATAGCAAAAATGTTTCAAATTTATATGAGGATTACTTTATACTTATATCATATACATACAATTTATGTATTTAATATATACATTCATTCGTCAGAAAGATGGATAGCTTCACAACAGCAATGCACGAGTTAAACACATACTAGTACGTCTTTTTTAAAACGGCAAATTCTTTCCAGTTTATCAATTCAAAAACACGATAGGTGCACATATGTTTAAATTTATTATCTCAATTTGTCTGCTGTTGTATCTTCTTGTAAATCATAAAGATAACAAATGTATTTTAATTGCTATATTTAGTCACTCCATTTGATCAGTGTCAGATTTGATTACTATCGCTTTAAGTTAAACATAAAGTAACAGAGTATTTATAATTTTGTTTATTTCTATTTTGTCTATTCATACATGACGACTAAATATATATCAAATGACAAACGTATAAACGATACCTATTCAATCATTGACGGCTTGAACAAACATTAAAACAGAAACGCAGGACATTCAAGCTTTCCAAATTATCACTTATTTGGACTTTTGAAACCTATATACCACGCCATGCACAATTACCTTCCATTAATGTATTTTTTCAGATATTAAAAGATGTCTCGACTTTTTATAATGATTGATTTAATAAATTATTGAACATGTGATCACTTGTGAAACTTGAATTACCTATTATTATGGTGTATCTTAAGATATGACTAAATGCAAAATAATTTTATCAAACTTCAATACAGTATATGCTCATATTTTCAAGGATATTTAAATAATTTTCGGAAAAACACCATCATTTCGGCATTTACACTACAATTTGTTTTCATTATGAACTATAAATATGTGCAATCTTTTTTTATCGTACTGTACACGTTTAAGAATTTTGGCTTCATTTTTGTTATTTACATCTATGTAATGATATTCAGAAAAAATATTGACAAATTTCCCGATCGATACTCGGAATAGAATAAATTCATAATTTAAACCACTGTTAAAAGTATAATACCATTTGTTAAAACCCGCCTTTTAAAATAACTTAAATATCACATTTCTATTTGCAATCAAAGTTTAAAATGCATGAAGATCGCCAATATAATTAAACGTTCTCCTCGATCTTTTAGATTACGGGGTTATGGTTCTCTTTGATATATTAATCATTTTATTTGATAAAAAATATATATAGTCAATAGGTGTTCAGTGAACTTAGTTGTCTACACATGCTAGGTATTGAAAAGCTAAAACGGTTCCTTAACTATTTTGAAAAACTGTCGTAAATGATATAAATCAAACATTTAAATATTTATGAATCCATGCCAAAATTTGGTGAAATACTTAAGTGGTTGATAATAATAAAAGATTATTACAAGGTTTTGTTTGTTTGATTGATTGGGCTATACGTTACATCGAGACATTATATGTCATATGGCGACGTTCCAGCTTTAATTGTTGAGAAAGAACTCAGGTGCCCTTCCGTCAATATTTCAGGCACGAATGGGCACCTGAGTAGAACCGACGACGTTCCGTTACCTTATTGGATAGCTTCCCCACTTCCCCACATGACAGAAGTCCGAAGTCCCTGTCTGTATTCGATATCTTGTTGTGTAATTGAGTGTTTTAAACTTGTATATCATAAATCAATCAAATTATTTGATATGAATAGTTTGAATTGGATTTTTGAATTTGAAAGAAACAGTATTGCAGTAATTGAAGAGATGATGATCGTTTGAAGGTAATTTCGTTTTCGTTGTCAACATCAAAGAAAACAGGGATAAAAATCATAATAATTACTAGGAAATGACGTGTAGATGTTTCTTTATTTGAAAAGTAAATTGAGAAATTTACTTTGGTCATATACTTTACTTAATATTATTGAGTCTTTAACATTGGTGCAATTAAGCCATTCAAAACCTTAATTGCATGAAAATTCACTTCCGGTGTGTTTTTTAAGTTTTATGAAATATTTTCACTAAGAGTGAAAGGGCTTTACTAGCACTGAAACCAATTTTGATATAAATTTGGAATTACTTTTATTTGTCCCTCACATATAACATATTTTCAAAGAATGATAAAAATACAATGCACAGAAAACGATCACAACAAGGCTATCAGTTCGAAAGATAATACAAAATATCAATTGTCATAAAAATAACCTTCCGTTGATCCTCAACAACAAACTTACCATCCAGCACCCATTTACTATATGTTAAATGTAATGTCATCCGAAACACATTAATTTCAATCTAAAATTTTCTTTAGAAAAAAGAGCACAGGTCATCAGATAATAATATTAAGTATGTAGCAAAATTACTTCTATCATTTTCATGACTCAGATCTTGTTTATAGTGGAAGGATAAGATAATGTGAAATAATAAAAATGACATTGTATAATTTATGCATGCAATACACCTTAAGACGATGAAACATTTAAAAAAAATTCTTCAAAATCAAAGTAAAATGTAGTCGAGTAAATGTTATTTTTCTATGTATTGTTATAGACATTATTTCACAAAAAAAATAATTGTTCATTACTGGCAACTTACCTTACAAATAACTTCAACAAATTGAATGAATATAATATTATTTAAATCAAAACATGCATGAAGAAGGTCACTTAGAAAATTTCTAATATCCTTTCAAGTTATTACAAAGTTTCAATGGTGTGAGAAATCGCAAGCATTTACAACACATTTATTTTTGGAAAAAAAAACAACAACAACAAAAAAAGAAAACACAACAATTAAATGTTTAAATAAGTCGACGTACTACTTTGGCGATTTACCACAATTAATGTGTTACGATTTATTTGTAACCTAAATCCTATTCTTCAGACAATAAAACATTTAAAAAATTTTTATGTCGATCCTCACTTCTTCGGAGTTGTTTAAAATGTTGTGTTTTTTTTTTGTTTGTTTTTTTGCTGAATGGAGTCTAACTTTTACTTTTCGTGAAAATTAGTCTCGTCATATTTATTACTACTTACGAATATTTGTGAATCTTAATATTAAGATAAAAGCAATTAATCGAAATAAATACCTGTTAACTTCACCAACTTGACCGTTTCAGCATAAATTGAAATAAAAACCAGGGGAATTCGAACTTTTAATAAAACTACGTCGTATCTGGTAATCGGAACACCTCAACAATTATTAATGAAAATCAATGAATCGGAAGATTGAATAATCAATATCCGAATGTTTACGGCAAAAACCGAAAATTTTCGATATTGCTCCGCATATTTACTTCCTTTAATTATACCTTGAAGAAATCGTGTGTTTTATTTTTTTATACTTAGCTATATTGCCTATTAAGTAACGTTGCATTAACTGTATTAGAACACCAAAAATTAAATTAAGAAATAAGAAATTTATTATTTGTATTTTTATAATAAAGTAGGTAAGCATTTTCATAATTTTCAGAAATATTTATCTTCATATGATGTCTCATTTACACTATACATGCGTTTAACATGTTAGTATAACTTAAATATCCTTTATAAAATGTTTTCCGTACAATTTCAATGCAGTTGTTATAATGATGAACGTTTCCCTGTGATTTATATTTTACCTATCTAAACATATATTTGATTAAAATAAATTCCTTCATCATTCTAACATGCAATATAACAATTTATCATTATCAGATGTTTTGTTTATAAATTTCGAAGGTATAGGTTTATAATGAAATAACCTGATTTGAATAATTCGAATAAGAATGTCGTGATATGAAATAATCATTATTGCAGTAGTTGAAGAGATAATAATCGTTTGAAGGTAATTTTATTATCAGTATAAGCACTAAAGACAACAAAACTCATAATAATTACTATAAAATTGATGAAATGCAAATTTGATTTATATCAATTTTTGCTAGAGAAATGCACTTGGCAGTTTCGAGTTACTTTATTTATTGGATTCTCAAAGCAATTAAAGAGTCGTTGCGTTGAAATTCTTTTCTTGAATGATTCATTAAAAGGCTTTATTAAAGATATATTCTTTAACAGTGAAAGCAGGATTTAACCACCTTGATTCGAATTTGACACAATGATGAATAAACTTACATTTTCTCTTAGCCCTTAAGTATATTCAACTTTAGCAGAATAATTAAAATGTTAACTTTAAATAGAAAATGATAATCGTATATAAAGAAATAAAATTATTAGCAGCGAAAAACATATTTTTGCAGTTATTACGTATCGTGACTTGTTTAATATTTCCCAAACAAAAGAAGGGCAAATATTAAGATATTCTTTTCATAAGAATACAGAAAAAACGAATAACTTCAATTAAAACAACACAGCGTTTGCCATAGGTAATAAGATGTCATAACAAAGGAGGAAAAACTTCTGGTTCAAAATTGACGTAACAGTTTATCTTAAAAGTAACTTGCCATTTTTCCGAGTTTAGGTTCATGAAAGATATGCAAATGGAGCGCCAAATAATATTTGATGGTTTTAGGGGAATAGTACACAGGTATAATGATTGTTCTTCTTAATTATCATACCTCCCGTCGATTGTCAACAACAAAATTACTAACCAGTACCTGTTTTTATATACCTCTTTAACTCTCGGTCCGTTGCTGTGAAACAACAATTAGATGTAGAGTTATTTACAACTTACGTGATTTATTTTCTAATTAGGGAACGAGGATAAGCGATAAAAACCGTTTTATCAAAGCATCACATATTGCAAGATAACACATCTTGTACATTATGTTTTTAAACCCAAGAAAGTTTAACGGCTGAACTAATTCTTTAAATCAAAGGTAAATACTGCCATGTTAAGTACTTGTTACTTTACTGACATTCGACTTAAACCAATACTTGGAAACAGACATTAAAAATTTTCAAACTTTGGAACCTCCCTTTATTTATTTTTCAAATAAAATGTTGACATATTTGCATTTGAAAATTGGTAATTCATTAACAAAGGAGGGGAAAATCAATAAGTAAATGTTTAACTTATATAAAGAAACAAACTTTGAGCGGTTAATACGCAGTTATCTCAATTTGTTTTGATCTAACCTAATGTTCTGGAATCAAAACCTTCTTTTAAGAAAACAAGTATATATACATATACAAAAGTAAATAGATACTCTTGTTTAATAATTGGGAAACGCTAACAAATTACATTTTTTTAAACAGTCGATTTACAAGCTGGGCGATTTAACACAGTAAAAGTGGTACAATTCATTTGTGTTTTAAATCCGATTTTTCAAACCATTTAACATAGTTAACAAGTTCTGTCGCATAACTAACTTTGAGATTTATTTTTCTAATTGGTGTCGAACTATTAATCATTCATAAACTATAATTGATATTGTATTATTATATTAATATAATTGTTAAATTTTGTAGGTTTCATCTTATTATCAACAAGTAAGTTCTTCATTTTATTCTATCATTCTAAAGTGTATTTATTAATAGAGACAAATATAATAAGGGAGAAAAATGATATAACAGGTGTTAATTTATACATGTACATCTTAAGATAAACATAAACATGAAATGATAGAAATAAAAACCTTTAAAATTTATGACAGATTGAATATCGATTGAAACAGAAACTAGGGTAATTCCAATTATTGATAATACTTTAAAATTGGACAAAATATGTTTTAAAATATACATAATATGCTCTTCAGAATTATCCCCCTTTAATATTAATTCTCTTTAGATATTTTATAATTTCGAGATAAAGGTGTATAGGTTTGATCATTAAATATATAAGATATTAAACATTGTCATGATATCCAATGCATATATACTTCCATGCAATACTGTATCTCTTTTGTAGAATGTCATTTAACATTTTCACGAATAACTTGAATGTTTGAAGTCTGTTTGTAAGTAACATGAGTAGTCTAAGAATATTCCTAATGAGTTCCTTGGTTATATTTGATGGCAAAATATTAAAATGTTTTCACTAGTGTTATGGAATATTTTATGAATTGAATAGCAGAAGTTTAGTATGATAATAAGGATACAGGAAGAAGACATGAGATTTTTAAGTTTCACTCATTCACGAATGTCTTGTTATTTTAATGTAAGCTTGAATATAGAATCAACTCCAGTTTCAATTTAAAAATGTAATTATTTTGTTTGAAAAATATACAACGTTTTGTCTCAAAAGTCTTCATCAGGTATCAACGTCATATGACTTCAAGGTCAACGACGTCAAAATGAAAAACATAATTTTGCGTATAAATGTCACATGTTATTTTAATAGCATTCATACGTGAAGATTATTCTGTAACATATAATTCTAAATCCATTGTTGCACGAGTTTACACACATTAGCTGTAGCTCATGCGAATCACATGTGAATTGATTCAAATAAATATTGGAATAACATGCATCGTTACATTAGTACCAACAATGTTTAAAAATTATCCGGATTACTTTTATAATTATATCATATAAATACAATAAACATACATTCATTAATGTGCAAGAAAGATGGATAACTTGACAACATAAACTATAACCTGACCTTAGCAATATCGAATGCGTAACATGAACAAAGGGATCCCAATATTTGATATCCCGACTTATCTGGAAGTATAGAATGTCAAACCATGGTTATTGTAATATAAACAATTACCTCCCTTTTTGCCTTTCTTCATTCGATGTCAATTACAGTGTAAGATTCTCTTTTTCAATTGTTTTGAGTTACTTCCTATCATTTAACATGAACACGATATTGTTTTATTTGATTATTTGCTCTGAAACCATAAGCTTTGCTCGTTAAAAGGGTAAAATATGACACAATATGTAAGAACATCTATCAAGCATGCCAGGATATTTTGAATTTTTAACAAACAGGATATGACCTCTATGACCATGTTTGCATGATATTGAAATATCTTCTTATTTCGTGAACAATAGATGACAAAATTTCGCTTTGATTAAATAAGAAATACGCGTCATTGGATATCGAATATATGTCAATTTTATTTGAATTGGGAAACAATTAAAAAAAAAACGATATATATATGATCCATTAATCATTAATCACTGATTCATCTTTAAAGTTTAGATAAGAGATTTGCATGCTATATGTAACAGATACACATATCTTCTATGTTTAAATAATACTCATACAACGAGTATCCAGTTTGAACTGAAGGAAGGTTAACGGTTTACAAAAAACGTAATAGTTAAATTTTCATATACCATGCACAATTCTCTCCATCTTTTACCTCGAAAGCCGCAAAACATCAACTTAAATATAAAAATAGATGTAGAGGGGCCTCCGTGGCCGAGTGGTTAAAGTCGCTGACTTGAGATCACAGGTCCCTCACCACTGTGGGTTCGATCCTCACTCGGGTCGAAATCTTTCATGTGAGGAAGCCATCCAGCTGGCTTACGGAAGGTCGGTGGTTCTACCCAGGTGCCCGGTCGTGCCTGAAATAATGCCCGGAGGGGCACCTGGAGTCTTCCTCCACCAATAAAACTGGGAAAAAAATCGACGAAAAATCTCGACGGAACGCTCTAGGATGACCCGACTTGAGTGTACGGTCGCCCATATGGGCTTTCCGGCGGCGACCTTAAATAAACGCATAAAAAAGCTGGAGAATAACCGAAACATCCCTGTAAAAAGAAATTGCATGGGGCAAAAACCTTATTTCAGGCGATCCATTTCTCCTGGGTATTACAAAAGACAAAATAAGTTAATTAGGTTATAGCTCGTTTGGTCCCTCAAACAATTTCCAGAAAAGTAAGTGTAACATTAATATTTTGCTTTACATTTCATTCATAATTCTCACTTTTTCGTTTGAAAATAGTTTATTTATTGTGCCGTTTAAATCACCTTGACATACAACGTCTTAAAATGCAGATGTTAACTTTCTATAGAACGATATCATTCTTTGAAATTATTTAAAATATAACGCAGGTTACAAAAAGTCAGGAATATTAAAGTTCAACGTAGTGACTGGCATTCCTTTCTGCTTTTTAAAACCTAAGACTTGATTGAAGATATTATTTGTTACAAACTTAATACTTTATCATTCAAAAAGCTTGTGTAAATAATTGACAACGCGTGATATTTGTTGGAAGCAAATTTGTGGTTCATTTATAATTATTGTAGAAATTGGCATCATATCAGAAAACAACTAAATTCAAATAAGTTTATAAAACTTTTATTAAACTTTTCGCTTATTGAATGCGGCCCTTTCTTGTTGACTTTGTTTGTTTTATATTTCATAAATTTGTAATCAAATATCAACTATACATTATTAATTTCTTTTTAGCTCAACTATACGAAGTATATGGAGAGCTGTCCTACTCGCCCCGGCGTCGGCGCTGGCGTCCACGTCCAGATTTCATATTAAAGTTTTGGTCAGTAAAATATTTTTCACTATAACTTTTTTCATTTCTTTAAGGGATCAACTTCAAACTTCCTATATAAATATATGTTCCTTATCATCTACCATATCTTATGTGACAAGGCTCATAACTCTAGCACCAATATTTTCAGATTTATCTCCCCTTGAACTTTAAAAAATATTATGTTTTTACTGTTACTTATTTATTTTTTAAGGATCAACTTCATACTTCAAATATATGTTCCTTATCATTAATGACATGTTATGTGACAAGGTTCATAAATCTAGGAACCAATATTGCAAGAATTATCTCCCCATATAATTTTTACTTGAAAAATGTGATTTTTTACTATAACTTCTTTACTTTTAAAAATATCTACCTCAAACTCCAAATACTCATTCCTTATCATCAATTACATCTTATATGTGACAAGGTTCATAACTCTTGAAGCCATATTTTAAAATTTATCTCTTTTTGAACTAAGGATTTTTTTTAAAGAAATCTTTTAACTTCTTTACTTTTTAAGGTATCTACTTCAAACTTTAATGTCTTATCATTACACACACTTTGTGTGACAAGGTTCATATTTCTAACATGACTATTTCCAGAATCATTCCCCCTTGAACTTGGAATTTATTTTAACAAATGTTATTTTTTTAATATTACTTATTACATAAATATACATTTTTTTTAGTTTTGTCTTCCTTACTGCGTCGAGTATTGAATTAGTCGAGCTTCGCTGTCTCCTGTGACAGCTCTTGTTTATTGTTCTGTAGTAGACATTTAAAAAGTTTGGTTTTATTTTGTATTTAAAACTATGTATCGATATAAAGAAAAATCTCCCAGGTATACATTACTAATAGTAGTAAGTCACAATTGAAACAACGAACCCTAAAAATAAGAACAGTAAATTTTTTTCGACTTTTTGTATTTGTTTAAAATTCATGTAAATATTATCGTTTATTTTCTTTGATTATATAAGTTACGGGGTTATTGTACTCTTTGACAAGTTGATCTTTTTTATAAAAACAATACACAATCAGTATAGTGTGAATTTTAAATAGCTTCTTTCAGTGAACTGAATTGTATACTAGGTAATGATAAATCATGTTTTAAACTGATTTAGAATATTGCTTTATGAAAACAGCCGAAACGATCCAAATCTACTATTTAAAAGCATAGATCCGTGCAAACATTTGGTAAAAATTTATGAAAATGCTAGTAAAGAAAACTATTAGAGTAATTGATTGAATATTACCAGGGCTTGTATTTTTCAAAACATATATGTGCAAGTATGTACACGTTATTTTGGTTGATATTTAACTGGTAAAAATGCTTGGTAGAATGTACAGTAGGGTGAACGTTTCAGTTTACACGCAAAACGCACGTTCTGAAAAAAATCACATGCACGTTACTTGCTAAACGAACCAACGTTACACGCAGGCTAAAATCAACAAAATTCGCAGATATATGCTAAAAGAAATACGTTAAACGCTCTTTTGATACGCTAGAATGCACACAAAATGAAAACGTTTCTTACGTTTGAAATAAAAAATCTCATTTATAAAAGTTTTTAACAACTATAGGCCGCGATAGTTTATACCTATTTTATTTTAAAATATGATAGCTTGACATCACGGATTTATATTGAGATCTATGCTTGACATAAAGATTTTATAAATTTATGTTTATATCAAAATGCCCTCATCAAATAAATTTTCACAACAATATTAGGCTATAATGCGCTAATGTCAACATCTGATTGTTAAAAAGTACGTCTTCATGCGCACTTCTGCAATATTTTTTTTTGCCCGTGTATCTGTTAGACAGACGTTTATTCCCGCGTACACAAAAATATCAAAAATGGTAGAACCTTTAGCTATGCGTTAATTGAATTATCTATATCTTTTTGTGATTCCATGCATAATGCAAGGAATGGTCCCAAATCCAACAAAACAAATTAAGTAAGAAGGTCGAGACCATAGGTGCAGGGACGGGACAGAGAGCACTTCCTCACTGAAGAGGGTATATAAACATAACTGCCTGCATTAAATAATAAGCAGGAAATATTTATTAATATCACATGGGTAGTTAAGTATGCAGACTGACTGACCCTCAAACCAAAGACACCCAGAATACAATACATTAGCACTACAAAAATACACCCAGAACCCTTATAACACCATACCACAGCTCTTACGCTTACATATCTTTTCTCATATGCGATTACTTCTACTCATTTACATAGTCCCCCACTATACTGAAATTTGTTCTTGGTACATTTAACTGATAAAGTGAACTAGCTTTGAGTTATATAAAGGTATAGCCTTTGTTTGGTGCAAAAAGTAACAGAGTGAGAAAGTTGTGCAGCCTGACTGGGGTTCGGACATGGGAATTGCATTGAATACTATTCCGCAGCTCTTTCAAAAGAGCTTTTTGGTTGCTTACTTTCTCACTTAGTATTTAACACTCTGACGATCCTGATGGCCAATTATCACAGGGTTAGAAAAATGTGCAGTCTGATCGAATTCAATATGATAAGCAAGATCAACAAGGAAAGGCGGCGTTCAATGAACGCAACCCCCATATGACCCAGCAACAACCATGGATCCTTGGAAAGCTATATGCGGGCTGTACTGGCAGAGTAATCTGGATATATCACATTTTCCTGTCCCCCTGACAATTAGATGTAGACAAGTATGCTAGAGGGGGATATTCGGACCGAAGAACTCCCCCCTAAAATAAACAAATTTCCCTTGAAATGTGAAAATCCCAATACATTATGTGATTAAAGTTTGCAAATTAGACAACTGAACCATGTGAAGATAAGTTTAATATTCATTTATTACATTAAACATCCATGTGCAAAAAAGAACAAAATGCGTAAATTAAAACATTTACTGATAGTGACCCATTATTGAAAGCAAACTTCATCAGAAACATCCCTGGACTTGTTTCAGAATTTTAACATTTGATTGATCTATGATTCATTCTTATTACCACTAATTGCAATGGCTTAATATAACTGAGCCTGCAACATTTTATAATTTTGCTGTTTAAAGCGTCTTTAACGTTTCAGTTTTTTCTCTCTTTTAACAGGAAGTAACATTTGTTTTCCAACTTGTTTGTTCTTTCCGTCTATCTTAGGCATTACAGTCTATTCTTGCTGTATATAAACAGTATGGTTGTTGGCAGTTCTTTGGCCCAGGCTATGAAATAACTTTCTTATTATCTTTTGTGTTGATAAATAGATAAGCTTTATGAACATTTTACAAGTTGTTAGTTCGTCAAAAGCATGAAGGTCCCGAGGAGTGAATCTGACTGAATTTTCGTTTTTGACAAGCTTATTATATCTCAGACTTGATATTTCAAGTTTGTTCAGATATTTCATACCTGCAGGTATAGGCTACTGGAATCCTCTTATCACGATGTGAAATAAGATATCATTTTTTATTTGTTTGTACAAAATTGTTAATAAAATGATCTTTGATAATAATACATGATAAACAAAAATACGTTTGGACTCGATACACGTTTGGGAAACGCTTCTATCAAACGCACGTTGCACGCGTACGCACGCACGTTATACGAAAATGCACCGGAGAAAAACATTATTGTAGACAACCTAAACGTTCCCCTTGCTGTAGCATGGTGAATCCATTCATATTTAGTTTAGCTCACATAATATTTTATTTTAACCTGGGGGTTTAATTTTTTTCCTGTTTAATGTATACACAATAAAGACATCTTTGACAGACTTTCGCTTCTATCACTTTTTTCCTATTTAGCTGTAATTCTAATACCCTTAAATGTGTCGACAAAGAATCGGCGGGCAGGATAATAATAACTCGTTTTGTGCTTGAGACAATTCTAATATATTTTCATTGTTATGATTATTTTTCACTACGTAACTCAATAAGTCACTGTGAACAATTTGAACGTAAGACTGTGAAATCCCGACACATTTAACAATTTCAATTTACTAACTATATGCTTATAACATTAGATTAACAAATAACAAAGATAAACATGGCATATACTAAAATATAAAATAATGATATGAATTTCATAACCTTTTTTGTTAACATTTTGCTTCATGTATTAAAATCACAATATCATTGCAGAAATATATAATGTTTAAATTACATATTTCAACAAAAGAATTAGTTCAACGCTATTTTATGCATCCAGAAAAAAATCAATATTCTAACTTTGGGGTTTATTTTATTTCCTGTTTAATGTATACACGATAAAAATACATCTTTGACAGACTTTTGTTTCTATTACATTTTCGTATTTAGCTGTAATTCTAATACCCTTTAATGTGTCGACAAAACATAGAAAATTCTTCCGACCAATAACTTCTGCTTCAATGCATAAGAATTACCACACACCGTCAAAATGTGATATTTCATATCTTAAATCAAATAAAAACTTTATTTGAAACGTAAACATTTATTTTATTGTTTCTTCAAACTGTTTGACAGGTATTCCTTTCTACAAAAGTATCTGTATTCATATTGTCATATTGCAGTAGCAAAAAGTAAATTTTTGTTCATTTTATTGCAAGACTGGACCTAACATTGAGCAGATAAGTCTACAGATATGAAGCTTTGCAGCGTTATTTCTACCTCGTATTTTTAGTGATAACAGATAACACGTTAAAGCCGCATCCATTCTATTTTCTTGCTCCATACACTGACCTAGAAGGTTAAGCGCTGTTTCTCTGTGTCCGAAATTTGGCTCCTCTACAAAACATTTAGCAAGGTTGGAAATTGCCGCCTGTTTATCCCGATGTCTTCTAAGATGAGAATATGTCTTATACTGTAAAAAGTATAAGTAAGGCAAAGAATCTACTACAGCCAAATCCATCCATATATCTTTTTTACCTCTATAAGGGAGGTCTTGTTGTGATGATCTGAACATTTCATGTTGGAGTTCGCAGGGACAGCAGTTTATTTCGCATCGTAGAAACCTGACACAAGATGCAGTTGTACTCTGCAACAATGTATATTCATTATCTGTTTCGTAACATAGCTTATCGAATGCCTTTTTATGTTTAGTTTTTCGAAAATCGTAGCACTTACATACTTGTTCAACTATATTGAGATCATAACCTTCTTCAATGTTTTTCAAAATGAATTCTGTCCTCTCAATATCTCCAGTACACAAGAACATTGAGGCTAGTTTCAGTTTACCTGACGCTACATCAATGTTTAAACCTAACGTCATCAAAACAATAGA
The DNA here is from genome assembly GCF_026571515.1 of Ruditapes philippinarum. Lineage (NCBI taxonomy): Eukaryota > Metazoa > Mollusca > Bivalvia > Venerida > Veneridae > Ruditapes > Ruditapes philippinarum. The sequence continues at coordinate 80,042 of NW_026857227.1, forward strand.
CTTTCGGCAGACACCTCGTTCACTTTGTAAGTTAATTGAGGCTAGTGCAGATCCTAAATGCATGCTTAGAAATTTAGCTATTTTACTACATGCTAATTTATTGTGCCCTTGATTCATATCATGAGTTAATTTCATTAGGTATATATATAATATTTGTAATAGAATTCTAATGTGATTGATTTTATTCGTTTCTATAAGCAAGACCGTAATATTATCATTGACAATATAAGCAGCATTTTTGACCAGTTCTCCTGAAATCAAACACGACATCTGTTCAGGAACAATCTCTTTTAATCTCAAAAATGTGTTTTCAATTCTAGACCCAAGTTGATCACATTCTATTTCAAGTAAAGCACTTCCGTTACTGCTAATAATGTAACAAAGTCTATCTAGAATGATTTGTTTTGTTACCGGAGTAAAACGTCTCAACATTAAATTGTTCTCTGGGATGATAAAATGCGGACAGTAATCATTAATAACACAATTGTAAAGTACTGTCAGACAATAATTCAAACAGATGAGCAAGGTGTTTTCGTTCCAAGCATTGTTGTCTGTACTTGAAATACAATGAAGCATGACCGTTTTACACATGTAACTTGAAATGCTATCAGGGCATTGTGTGGTTATAAACGTTTTTAAAATCATTTTCATTAAGACAAAGCATCTGATTTGTGTTATATTGAGACTGAACATTAAAAATCTCTCAGCAATGGAAGTGGATATTCTCCATTCAAGTTCTTCATTAACACTGCCTTTGCTTCCAACTCCTACAACAAAACATCCCGTGCCTTTACAATACTGTTTCATATCGTTTGTAGGCCATTGACCTTCACCTTGCTGATTAATCCATTGTCTAGCTTGTAATGGCCATTGTTGACAAGTCATTGCAAGGACAATGTCTCTACCAAAGAAACCAGGTCTTTCATCCATTGATTGTGCTGGACCATGTCTAACACGTTCATCACCTCCCCCGATATTTACTATTGAATTCTTTAATAATACTCTTCCTATTCTATCTCTATACCAGTTCTGATGATACGCATTCTCTTCTGGAAGTGGAGCATCTTCTCTAAGTATCTGTAATAAGCAATATCCTGGTGATACAGTTTCATCCTGTATCATTAACAGGTTTTCTACACCAGGTTCCCATTCACTCCAGTCTTGTATCACTTTGGATTTTGGTAATGTATAGAGTAAATCTCCGTCAGAATGAAGACCAAGTGTTGTAGTACCTTCTACTCTACTACCTAATGAATATATATTCATGTCTTCATTTAATACTAATTGTTGTCCTATCGTCCATATTGTTTCATTTATTAGCTGTAGTCGCCTTCTTTTTATTACCATTCTTTCGTTCACTCCTATCTCATCAAGTACTTTAGACAGTCTGAGTGATACATTGCGAGTGTAATCAATTTCCGACATCCTGTAAATTTTATTAAATATTATTATTTTCATCATAAATAAAAAAAAATATTTTTTCCGTAAGCTATCTGGATAGCCTCCTCACATGACAGAATCCAACGTCTCTGTCGGTATTCGAACCCACAGCGTAGGGGTAAGTGGTTTGAAGTCAACGACCTTAACCACTCGGCCACTGACGCCCCTCATAAATAAATGTGTCAATAAATAAACAAAATGCATGTCTGCAATTGATTGTGTAAAGTTCAAATAAAAATTGTCTTTTCGAGATGTATATTTCAGCACAATATGAAGTTTCTCAATTTTTATATTTTGTGTTTGTTTTTCCTTATTATTCGATGTTTAATGGTAGCTTTGAGAAACGTCGTGTTAGCTGTCCAACAACTTAGAAATGCCTGTTCTAATTTGTTTGTTGTTGTGCTTGTTGTTGTTATTTTTGTAATTGAAAACTTGCATCATTGAGTGTTTCAAACTTGAAAATAATTGATCAATGAAATCAGCTGATACGAAAAATTCGAATTGGAATTTTGTGATATGAAAGAAACGGTATTGTCAACATCAAAGACGAAATAGTGCAAAAATCATAATAATTACTAGGAAATTTTTGGCAAAAAAATCGTATTTTCCCACCATGCAAATGTTAATTATATGAATTATAATAGCTTAAGAAAATCATTTCATTTAGCGTTTTTAATTGGTACAAAAAGGCATCAAATGTCTTTTTACATGATAATTCACTACCAGGATGATTTTCAAGTTTTGATTGAGATATTTTTGATACTAAGAGTGAAAAGGTTTAACTAACCCTGACTCGAATTTGGCACAATGATGAAATTAATTGCTATTTAATTTGTTCCTCAAATGTACTACAATAATAAAAATAAGATTTTGAATAGGGAACGATAATCATGGATCCTTGTTCAAAAGATAATAAAAAATATTAATTATCATAAAATAACCTCCCGTTGATCCTCAACAACAAAATTACTATCCAGCACCTATTTAATATAGTTGAATGCAATGACATCCTAAACACCTTAATCATAATCTAATATTTTTAGATTTGTAAAATCAAGTATAATACATGATCAAAAGATAATGGTATGCACCTAAATTACTTCTATTATTCACATGATCAGATCCTGCATGTTGAGGAGGGATAAGATAATGTGCAACAAAGATAATAATCTTGTATGATTTATGCATTTGATACATCTTCAATATTGTTTTTTAACTGTTAAAAATTGAAATAATTCTTCAACATCATTGTAAATTATGGTCCAATAAATGTTTTTTTCATAGACAATATTCAAAAAAGAACACCAATTGTACAGTATTAGTAATTTTACAATTTACATTTTTTAATAGAAACTTGAAAATCACAACTTGGGAATTATCCTATTTTCTCTAAAGTTTTAGTAATGGAAGAAATCACAATCTCATTGTAGTCTTTACTAATGGATGTCGTACCTCATGTCATCACATTAATTAATTTAAATAAACCATAAAGTTCACTCTTTCTTTTATTCAATTTGTAATAAACTAGGAAGTTGAGAATTTTTATCTTTGCTCTAATAATTTGTCAAATAGGAAAGTCTATTGTAAGTATGTTTCGCTTGAACTAGGTCAACGATTAAGTAAGTAAATCAGAAAAAAGACATATTAGACATATATAAAAAGTGTTCATTGGAAAACCTTTACCAAATTTATCAAATTAACATGTTCAAGAACGGCGTATTTACGATGAATTTCATTTGAAAACGCTTTAACCAATTAATTGTTTGAAACATTCAATTACCTCTGCATCAAATGTTTTAAATTGAAGAAATATAAATTTGTATGGAACGATTTCATTCTAATAGTATGAACTTTTCTTTAAAGTAGAATTATTACATATGTTAAAGAACAACTTTAAGAGTGGTATTCCTTTTTGCTCTTTAAATGCTTGTACATTTAAAGAGTTCATTGAAAATATATTTGTAATAAACTTAATAATTTTTATCTTTCAAAAAGCTTGTGTAAATGTTGGACAAAGCGGAATATTTGTATAAAGCAAATTTGTGGTTTATTCATAGACGGCAAAATGTGATAAAACAACTAAATGCAAAATAATTTTATTAAACTATAATACAGTATATTTTCATATTTTCAAATTAATTGAAATCATTTTCAGAAAATAATATTTCTACATTTACAATACATTTTGTATTCAATTACCAACTATACATATTTATATTTTTTGTTCCTACTGCAGACATTTAAGAAGTTTTGGCTTAGTTTTATATACAACTATGTATTGATATAAAGAACAAATATTGACCATATTCTCGATCGATAATCAGTATAGAATAATGTCTTAATTTAAATCACGGTAAAATAGTATAATACTATTTGTTTAAACTGCCTTTTATAATAACTTAAATATCACATTTCTATTTATAATTAAAGTTAAAAATACATAAAGATTGCAAATATTTTTAAATGTTCTCCTCGATTTTTTTATATTACGGGGTTATGGTTATCTTTGATATGTTAACCATTTTATTAGATATACTCGTACAATATATATTGTCAATGTGTGTTCAATGAACTTAGTTGTCTACACATGCTAGATATTTAAAAGCTAAAACGGTTCCTCAACTGTTTTGAAAAGCTGCCGTAATTGATATAAATAAAACATTTAAATATTTACGAATCCATGCCAAAATCTGTTGAAATACTTAAGTGGTTGATAATAATAAAAGATTATACAAGGTTTCCAGCTTTAATGTTGGAGGACGAATTCTGGTGCCCTTCAATACAATAATTCAGGCACGAATGGACACCTGAGTAGAACCAACGACGTCCCGTTAGCTAGCTGGATAGCTTCCCCATATGACAGAAGTCCGAAGTCCCTGTCGGTATTCGATATCTTTTAGTGTAATTGAGTGTTTCAAACTTGTATATTATAAATCAATCAAATTATTTGATATGATTAGTTTGAATTGGAATTTTCAAATTTGAAAGAAACCGTATTACAGTAATTGAAGAGATGATGATCGTTTAAAGGTTATTACAATATCAGTGTCAACATCAAAGACAACAGTGAAAAATCATAACAATTACTAGGAAATGACGTGTAGATGTTACTTTATATAAAAATAGCTTGAGAAATTTGCTTTGGTCATTTATTTTACTTAATAGTATTGGGTCTTTTTCATTGGTTCAATTAAGGCATTCAAAATCTGCATTGCATGAAAATTCACTTCAGGTGTCTTTTTACAGTTTTATCAAATATTTTAACTAAGAGTGAAAGTGTTTTACTAAATCCTGAAACCAAATTTGACATGAATTTGGAATTAATTTTATTTGTTCCTCACATGTTATATAATATCAAAGAACAATAATAAACAATTTTTTTGCAAATAAAACGATAAGCATGGCTATCAGTTATAAAGATAATATAAATATTAATCATCATAACTTCAAGTTGACCCTCAACAACAAAATAACCATCCTGAGTACCCATTCACTATATGATATATTAAATGCATCCAATATACATTAATGTCAATCTTATATTTTCTAGAAAAGAAAGAAGTGTAACGGGTTATCAAATAATGATATGAAGTATTTAGCTAAATTACCTCCTACATTTTCATGATTCAGATACTGTTGAGGAGGGCAATAAAGAGAATGACACTGTATAATAGATGCATGCAATACACCTTCAGATAATGGAACAATTAATATAATTCTTCAACATCAAAGAAAAATATGGTCAGTAAATGTTATATTTCATTTATTGTTATAGGCATTATTTCAGAAAAGAACAAAAATTGTAAATTTCAACTTACCTTACATAACTTAAACAATTCATAATTATTTAAAACAAAACATGAAGATTAGCACTTGGAAAATTTCCAATTTTCATTCAAGTTATTACAAAGATTCAATGATGTGAGCAATCACAATCATTTACGACCAATTTAATTTGAAAAAAAAAACCGCGAACTTATTTAATGTTTGAAACAGTCGATCTACCAAATACATATGTTACGATCTATTTATGACTAAAATCCTATTTATAAAAAAATAACGTTTTTTAAAATATACTATTGCTCTACAATAATTTTTTATTGACCTGCTAAATGACCTGTTTAAATCGTTTGTTGTTTGTTTTTGCTAAATGGTGTCTAACTTTTACTTATTCGTTAAAACATTGAATATTTATCACTAATTAAAAATGAAATAAATTATTTTTGAATCTTAATATATAGATAAAAAGCAAACATTCGAAAAAAATACCTGTTAACTTCACCAACTTGACCGTTTGAGCATAAATTGAAATAGAAACTAGGGAAATTCCAACTTTAAATAAAACTACGTCGTATCTTGCGATCCGAACGCCTCGACTATTATTCATAATAATCAATCAATCGGAAGATTGAATAATCAATAATCAATATTGGCGGAAAAGGCCGAAAATTTACGATTATGTTCGGCATTATAACTTCCTTTTATTGTAACTTGAAGAGCGTTTGTGTTTTGTAAATGACATTTGACTATCTTGCCAATTAGTAGCGTTTTTGTAAACTGTAATACAACACCAAAATTAAAATAAATTATAGAATATATTGTTTGTATTTTTATTTTAGAGAAATCTAACATTTTTCTTAATAACATGTGCAGAAATGCTTCCCTTCATATGAAGTCTCATTTACAATATCCATGTGTCTAGATCTAAATCAATAACTTGTTAGTTTAACATAAATATCTTATATAAAATGTCTTCTTTCACAAATTCGAAATGGAATTTTGTGATTTTAAAGAAACAGTGTTGCTGTAGTTGAGAACTAATTATCGTTCAAAGGTTATTTTATTATCAATATAAGCATCAAAGAACAGCAAGGAACAAAAAAAAGAAAAAAAAATATTAAGAAATGGTAGAAATACAAATTTGGACTTTCCTACCATGTATATATTATGTTATATGATAAAAAGCTTGAGAAATGTACTTTGCAGTTTCGAGTTACTTCATTTGTTTGGCATGTATAGGCATTTAAAAGTCGTTGCGAGGAGATTCTCTTAATTGATAATTATAACGCTTTATAAAAGAAACGTTCTTTTTTAACCAGGATTTTGAAACCAGGATTTATACCTGCCCTGACCCGAATGACACCACGAATAATTTAGTTAATATTTCTTTTGGTCCTTTAGTGTATTAGACTTTAACAGAATATTTAAAATGTAAACATTAAATAGAAAATGATAAACGTGTATATTTATCTTAAAGGTAATACAAATATTAGCCGCGATAAATCATTTTTTTGCACTAAAAACATATATACGTATCGTGACTCGTTTAATATTTCTCAAACAAACAAAGGGCAACTATTTTGGATATTATCTTAATAAGAAAACATAAAAATACGCATTCTTTAAATGAAAACAGCAAAACTTCTGTCATAGGTATTTAGATGTCACAACAAAAGAGAGTGGGAATCTATTGTTCAAAATTGACCCAATGTTTTATCGACGCAGTATCTTGACACTTTTGCGATTTCAGGTTTATACAAGATATGTAAATGAAGCGCAAAATAATATTAGATAGTGTAAGAGGAACAATACAAAGCATAAATCTTGTTCTACTTAATTATTATACCTCCCGTCGATTGTCCATAAAACAATTACTATCCAGTACCCTTTTTTATAATATATATTATATAATATATTTAAGGGGTATTTGATAAAAACGCCCGATTTACAGCATTAGAAATTGAAGATAGACCTAACACATACATCTTGGATAGTATATTTATACCTAAAGTAAGCTTAACAGTTGAGCTAATTCTGAAATATGACCCTGTCAAGTACTTGTTACTCTAAAAATTTCCCAAACTTGGGAAACTCCCTTCATTTTCTGTTCATTTAAATTAAGTGAGGCAAGAAATAAAGATTTTATCAAAATATCTACTGTTTCATAAGTATAATTGTTGATATCTGACCTCATCAAATAAATAGATCCTGTTAACTTTTCAAAGTTTCAATTTATTTTCAATAAGGAAGTTCATATTTTTCTTCAACCTTTCGAGATCTATTACATTAAAGAGAAACATATATATATTGCTATTTAGAGAGAAATAGATATAATATCTGATATATATGTACATCTCAAGATAAACATAAAAACAATTGATAGAAATAAATCCCTATACGATCAATTACAGCTTGAATATAGTTTGAAACAGACGCTAGGGTATTTCTAACTATCAATAATACTTTGGACAACTCTGTTTTGAAATTTACATAATATGCTCTTCACAATTATCTCCCTTTATTGTTTTTTTCTTAAAATATATTATATAAAGTATGGATTGAGTTGATTTAGAAAGATATTGAACGTTTTTTACGATACCCTGTACAGAGTTTCTTTCATTCAATAGGATTTCTCTGTTGAATTTTAAGATAAAAACAAATTGAACATTTTCTAGTCTAGTAGTTTACAATACTTTATAATGTTAGAATGTCTACAGAGTGACTTGTTTTCTTTAAATGTTAAATTGAAGTGGTCTATAATGGAAGGTCTTGAATACAAAAATTAATTATCTTGAAAGTATTTAGTATCAGACGTAACAACAAACCACGATATTGACAAGTGTCGGATAAATGATCCAGTATTACATATATATTTATAGCAGATAATAAATTGTTCTAGAACAAAATATAATTATTCATTATATTTAAATGTTTATACTGAATCTTTTATAACTTAATCAATATCTTATTTCAAGGAATAACTTAATAAATATTAATATGATACATTTTTATGTTTTCATTTATATTTGTTTGCAGTTATAGTTGCCAGATAAATGTATGACCAAAAATATTTTAAAGTTTGCGTAAAAAATCGATCGAACAAATACAAGAAATGAAAACTTTAATCTGATGAAGGTTGCATCATATATGTCAATAGATAATAAGTGTATTGCTGATTAAATTTTTAGAAAGGTTTTACTGCTTTAACAAAAGCAATAGTATTTCAGTTAAAGAAGTTTGTGTCAGAAAAATTGACTTGAGAAAAATGAGGAGACAACTTTAGTTGCATTATCAATGTTTTATTCTTTTATTAATCAAAAATATAATTATTGTTTGGTTAATATGTAAATTCGAAACAGAAATATATCCTGTGCGTATTATTATAATTTTTGCATCGGATTTTGCATCAGGTAACCTAAAATGTCTTTATATAATCCGCCTTTAAGTGAAAGAAAAAAGATGATAATTTTGCGATACTTACCACGTTATATTTCCCATATGGAAGACGACTGCACAGGTCACCATGTGAACTCTTTCAAAGTACAATTTGCAGATGCAACCACAATACTGCGATCTATGTAAGTCATAGCTGCCGTTCATGCTGTGACAGTGATTCAGTTGCCATGCATTCCAATAGTTCCTTTGGAACTTTTATAAATTTTCAATTAAATTTCGACACACAGAAAGGCATGTGACTTATTTTTGGTTTTGCGTACATGGCTTAGCTCTTGATTTCTAAAGTGTACATGGTTTTAAAAAATTAGGTATAATGCATGACTGCTCATGGTTTTCCTCTTCATAAATCTTTTTTTTTTATAAAACGTTAAAAAACAACTAAACTACGACGTGCAAACGCGTTCATCTTGAAATAAAAAAGAAATACAAATATAAGGTGTCAAATATTTTGTAACCGTAAGCTTCTCTGTATTATCTCCCCTTACACTTACACCATTTTGTTTAAATATACAAAGAAGAGATGTTGTTTGTCCGTATTATCGTTATCCACACCATTATGTCTATGCATTACCCAAAGAGCAAGGTGAAAAATTTATCAAAGTAATTTTAGAGAAAGATGCCAACGAGATTAAAAAAAGGTAGATGAGGTAAAAAAAAATTATAAGCAATTCTGTTTTTCATTCATCTATGCCCTAATATTACTTTAAAACAACGTTATGATAGTTAACTCAGTAGTCGACAACTTCTGATTTAGACTTTGAAAAAAATCATGGAACGTCTCTGTACATTTTCCATATAAGGAAGCATGGAAGTTTGGACTAAGTAGGACACGCACACATAATTCAAAAGCTATAAGGCAAATACCTTAATCTCGCAATCGCTCAGATTAAATAAACATAAATCACAGCAACAAACATTAAAAACATTTATGTTTTCGTAATAAGATCAGTATTTATTATATATATTTCAATTTTCAGTTATAAGTGCTATAATTTTGATAATTTTAAAAAAAGAAAAACACCAATTTTGTATTATTTTTAAGGACGGAAGGGTAGCAGCTGACTATGCAGAATTGCGAGAAATAAAGGAGATAAAACCATTGTTGTTCGAACATTGTTGCTAGAACACTTGATTGTTTGGAAAGGTAATGCTATTTCTCATTTTATATTTTATATCAGTCAACGTGGAAGAAAACAAAATGACTTTCGTCAATAATGTTCAACATTTTTTGCAGATTTGTATCGTTTTCGGCTGTTTTTATGTAAATAAGATATATGTATAGTAAGTGAATTTTCATTAATTCATTAATTCATTAAAAACTTTAAACGAGCCAAGTATAATGATTATTTTAGAGCTAGATAAGTTCATTTGCAGCTCCTCATTTGCCGACCCTTCTTTGCCGATACTTATTATACTGTCTTGTATGATCAGCAGTTACTTGAATCATTTTTGTCATCATTTAACTGTACTACTGCTAGTTTCTTCTGTGTTCTCTTTCACTTTTATGTTTCACTTTCTGAGAGGACACTGATATGTGATACATCATTATTAACTTAAGCTCACATTGCGTTTTATTATAACTTGTTAAACACAAGTATTTTAATTTCTTGTTAAATATATACACAATAAACGTATTTTTACAACTTTATCAGATTTGCTCCAATAAATCTCCTCATTCTGGTATCCGTTTATATCTTGAAAAAAAAAACGAACTCGGGCAGACCATCTTTCCCGGACGAGCATCAGGCCACCTTAGTGCTTTAGCCTGATATTTTGTCGTAAAGGTTTCAGTGTCTATTACCAAATCATAAACAAAATCGGATCACCGAGAAGATGATTGTGGGTTAAGGGAGAATTTTTTTGAGCAAATATATAAGGAATAAAGCGATTTGTATTAGTTAATCCGTTCAGAGAGTGCATCTGGCCACCCAGTGTCTGACCCAGCATCAAGTTGCCTTAAAAGGACATCGATTAAGTGGTAAGATTTCGCTGAGGTTTTGCGTATTAAAAGCTTTCCCTGTGATCCGATTAATTCGAATTCTGCAAGGCTTGAAATTACAGAGTTCATACGAGAACAACATGTTTATATTTGATAATTCGATACATCACCAAAACATTTTGAAAATTTGACTAGAAAATCAAACACAAATAGTTTTCTTTTCTGTTTAATTTATTTACATTTCAGTATACATATACTATTATATAAACATAGGCTCCACAAAGGCGGGGTTATTTAAGCCTGAACAAAAGTTAGTTTTAGAAGTCAAAAATAATCTTTCAATTAGAGAAGAAACCCATTCATCAAACCCAAAGTGTATGATTCACAAAACTTCTAAGAAAGTCATGCCCAGTATCTAAGCTCTGTGGTTTTATACAATACAACAATGTTTTAAGTCTATATTTTTTAAGTGACCCCGGGGCGGGTCAAAAATCAACAAACTCTGAGTATAATATGAATTAGTTTTTTTGGAGGTCTAAAAAGTTATTCTGCATACAAGATATGAAAGTTATGGGCATTGTAGTTTCTTTTCAAAAATAAGTCATCAATGTGTGTTTTCAAATAGATAACCTATGTCAATCAGGTGACTCCCGGGCGGAGCCAATATTGATCCAATGGACCTGATGAATATCACTTTTGTAAAGGTCTACATTGCAGTGCTACATGCCAAATATTGAAGCTCTATGCTTGTAGTTCCACGAACAGTACGAGGCACAAGTGTGTTTTTCTACATAAACCCTACGACGGGACCAATTTTGATAAGGAAAAATCTAAACCAGGCTTCCGCCCGTCATCTCATTATAATTAAAATTTCTTGGAAATATATTTAATTTCCATCTATCGGTGCAAAAGATCTTGTGCGGACACGAAATTTTGTATTTTATACATGATGCTTAAGTGTGATCTTAACCTTGACCTGAGGAAGATACCGACCGCACGGACGCCAGGTTCATACAAATAGACGCATTTCTTTCTTAGCTGTTTAAATCGTTTATTTTCCTTCTTTTTTTTTCTTACTAATTGGTTTGTTTGCTAATTGGTGTTTATACTTATTCGTTGAAACGTTGAATATTTATCAATACTTAAGAACAAAATATAATATTTGTGAATTTAAATATTTAGATAGAAAGCAATTAATCGAAATGAATACCTGTTAACTTCACCAACTTGACCGTTTGACCATGAATTGAAATAGAAACTAGGAAAATTCCAACTGTTAATAAAACTACGTCGTAGCTGGCAATCCAACCACCTTGACAATTATTCATGATAATCAGTCAATCGGAAGATTGAATAATCAATGTTGGCGGAAAAGGCCGAATATGTACGATTATGTTCGGCATAGTTACTTCCTTTTATTATAACTTGAAGAACTTTTGTGCTTTGTGAATGATATCAGACTATCTTGCCAATAAATAGCTTTTTGTAAACTGTAATACAACACTAATGATAAATCGAGATAAAGAATTTATTGTTTTTTTTTTATTATAGATAAATATGATGTTTCATTTACATTTATCCATGTGTCTAGATTTAAATCAATAACATGTTAGTTTAACATAAATATCTTAATATATAAAATGTCTTCTTTCACTAGTTCGAAATGGAATTTTGTGATTTAAAAGAAACAGTGCTGCTGTAGTTGAGAAATAATTATCGTTCGAAGGTTATTTTATTATCAATATAAGCACAAAAGAACAGCAAGGAACAAAAACCAAAAAAAAAAAAAGGAAAAAAATATATTAAAAAATGGTTGAAATACAAATTTGGATTTTCCTACCATGTAGATATTAAGTTATATGAGATTAATAGCTTGAGAAATGTACTTGGCAGTTTCGAGTTACTTCATTTGTTGGGCATTTAAGGGCATTTAAAAGTCGTTGCGAGGAAATTCTCTTCATAGATAATTATAAGGCTTTATGAAAGATATATTTTGTATCAACACTGAATTTAGGGTTTAATCTAATCTGACCCGAATGACACCATTAATAATTTAATTACTATTTCTTTTTGATCCTTAAGTGTCTTCAACATAAACAGAATAATTAAAATGTAAGCTTGAAATAGAAAATGATAAACAGTACAATACAATACAATACAGTTTATTTGCTTTAAACATTATAACAACGTTTCTAGCATAACATAACAGGTAACCTAGTTATTAGCAATAAAATGCAAAACTAAATGGTATGAAATCTGTGTTAGCGGAGGGATATTTGTTATATGACAAAATATAAATCTTGATTTGATTTTTTTTTTGTGATGAAAAACATAAAGATTACTACATAAATTAAGAGAAACATGTTAATTACCTCTTCTTTTAAAGGCAAAGTATAGATATCTTGATAAATTTTGAGTCATTTTTCTAGAATTAGATGATAAGATACTTTCAAACTTTGTGATTGTTGGCCAATGGCAATAATAACTTGGCAAATATTTTATTCTTATATCTTTATAGTAAGGGCAGACCAACAAGAAATGATATTCGTCTTCAATTTGATTAGAATTGCAAAAGGTACATAGTCGACTTTGCCTGGGTGTGTCGTCATATCTTCCAGTTTCAATACGTAAATTATGTGCTGATATTCTGTATTTAGTTAAAGCTATTCTAAATTTTTGTTCACAAACATCTGAAAAATATTTCTCCAACATAAAATCGTGTTTGTATATTGAATAAAAATGTAAGCGACTTGAATTATTTATTTCACAGTACCAATTTTGTTTGTAAGTATCAATAACTCTTAACTTAATCTCTTCAAACGGAACGTCTATATCAAACTGACAATGCCAAATATAACTGAAACCGTGACTATCTAATATCATTTTGATTTGAGTTGCCCAATTTTGAGAGAAATTATTTTTATTATCAGTTTGATTTTTCAGCATAAGAAATGTTTGTTTAATAAGCGAATTTTGATCTTGTTTTAATATGTGTATCCAATACTTAAGCATTTTTATTTTTCTATTACATTCCATCGGTAATCGTCCAGTTACACCATATAGTGCACATAAAATGGTTGACTTTTTGACACAAAGAACCCGCCTTAAAATTTTTGTATGTACAGCTTCGATATCTGGTGCTTTATGACTGTCCTATATTTGTGAACCAAAGTTAAGAACGGAACCGACAACAGTATCAAATAACGAAAGCTTTTGGGACATTCAGTGTAATTAAGTATTTAAAATGAATTAAATAAAGAAAATGAAGCATGTTGCGAAATACTTTTTTGGGTGCAAAACCAGTTACCATTTTTAAACAAAGTTATTCCAAGATATTTAAAAGAGGGAACTATTTCAATTAGAGTGTTGTCAATGTAAAAATCAAATGTCGTATGTCTGCCACGTTCGAAAAACATAGCTTTTGTTTTAGAAGTATTAATCTTTAATCCCCAAATATTACAATAATCAACGACATCGTTTAACGTTAACTGTAAGGAAACTGGCGAAGAAGAAAATAGTGCCTGGTCATCGGCATACAGAAGTAGAAACAGTTTAAGCTCGTTTAAAGTAACAATCCAATCAAGGTCTGAATTAATATATTGTGTAATGTCGTTGACGAACAGCATAAAAAGAAGAGATGAACTGGGGTCTCCCTGTTTTAGGCTAATATTTGAGCTAAAATATTCTGAATATGAGTTGTTATACCTTAAACATGTTTTAACAGTCTTGTACAAAGATTTTATAGCGTTCACTAATTTGAGACTTACGTTTTTCTGAAATGAGTTTTTGCCAATCTTATCAAAACACTGTTGGTAATCAATAAAGATGCAGTATAATTTCTTCCCCGAATTAATGACTTTAGAAATTATAGAATGTAAAATAAATATGCAATCAATAATTGACTTCCCTTTCTGAAAACCAAATTGATTTTTAAAATTTTTGTCATGTTCATTTGCCCATATTGTTAACCTAATGAGTAAAAGTTGTGAATAAATTTTAGCCAAAATATTTATTAATGTGATACCTCTATAATTTTTAGATTCGTTAATGTCACCCTTTTTAAATATTGGTGCAATAATTTCTTCTCCCCATGAGATAGGATAATCATTTGAATTAAAAATTTTATTATATAACTTGCACAAAAATGGTGATATAATATCATATGTTTACTTAAGCATTTCGCTGATAATATTGTCCGTCCCTGGTGATTAGTTATTTTTGTGTGAAAATACAGCGGTTCTAATTTCAGTTTCACTAAAGTTTTTATCTAATTTCTCGTCTGTGTGATGCTCATAATTTTCTTCATTTCTAAATTGCGATGTATCACCAAAAAGAGTCTTAAAATGGTTATATAAATCATTCACTGTTAGTGTTTGTGATTGTGATGATTTACTTTTACATGTATTATTCAAGGTTTGCCAGAATGTTTTAGGATTATTCTTAACTAGTTTCTATAGTCTTTTTCCTTCATTTATTTTAAACATATTTTGAGCACTCTTCTTAACTTTATTATACTTTGTTCTCGAACGTATGAAGTTATTTTTATTTATGTCATTTCTGTCTCTAATAAATTTATTTCGTGCTTTATTGAAGGTAATTTTCTCGTTTACGCAGTTTTTATCAAACCATTTAGATTTACGCATGTGATTGTATTCATTTAGCTCATTTGGTATACTCTTTGCAAATAAGTCTTGACCTTTTTAAACTAAAATAGATGAAAATGAATTAATTAAGCGTCTATTTGGTTTGATTCAAGGGCATTGGTTAAATCAATAAATTCAATTTTCTAATTCTTTTACATGTGCTTAATTTCTTGCTTTATCCCATAAAATTTTTGTTTGTTTGTCACCAGAAAATGAATAATTTAAAGTGGTCTCATTGTTTTTCTTACATTTAAGTTCAAAGAACAAGGCTGCATGGTCCGAAAATTCATTTAACGGCATAACTTGAAAGTCAATCAAGGTAGATAAATCCTCAAGACATATCAGCAAATAATCCACAGTGCTTTCCCTTGACTAGAGCAGTAAGTGAAAGACCCAATATTTTTATTCGAGAGCAGACGACCGTTTGCTATTATGAAGCCTGTGGATATACACAGGTCAATAAAACGTTTACCTTGAGAATCAATCACGTTTTCTTGGTTAAACCTGGGAGGAATATCATTTCTGTTTATATATGGCATATTATGGTCAATATATTTATCATGCATGAAAAAATTTGAGGTTCGACTGTTAAAGTCTCCAGTAACATATACTTTGCCGAGTTCCTTATATTTTAAAATATTAATCTCAATATTTTCAAAAAAGTCAAATTGATCTTTATTTATAACTTTCGAGGTAGAAGGAGTAATATATGTAGGGAAAATAAACACATCATCGTTAAAGTCAAATAAACAACGATCTAATTTTACCCAAATGTAGCCAATTTTTATCAACAATAGACACGTACTTACTTATCTTATCTGTATAATAAAGAGATATGCCACCACTCGTTCTACCTCTTGTTGTATTGGGAGTTGGGACCCTATCCCGCGTCCGGCTTTCTTCAAATCGTCGGCAAAATCGAACGAAGCTGCTCTCACCTTTTCACGCTGATGGCCATAATGAAATGAAACTAGGATTGGATGAGATTGTTTTGCACTGGCTGAAGCCGCTGAACCTTTTGAAGTATAAATTCATGAGTGTCTTCGATTTTTAACGTTTCAGCACAAAATTCCTTAATTAGGGTTTCACAGTTTTCATGCTCATTTTCTCGGAAACTGTAGAACAGGAGGTTGTTTTGAAGAATCTGTATTTCGAGGTTCGTAATTCGTTCCTCACGTCAACTTTTTTGCGCGAGGAAATCGGTTGATTGTTGTTGAATAGTTTTACATGATGATCGTAAATTTTTCATTTCGTTTCGCGACTGCTTGATTTCCGATTTAATTGAGTAGTTATCTTTTGTGAGAAAATCACAGAACTTTTCGTTGTCACTTAATCGAGTATTCATAGATTTCATTTTTTGTTTCAAGATCAACAACCTTAGAGTTTATCGTATTTACCCTTTTTTCTATTTTATCCACATTTCATTTTCATTTGTTCTTTGATATGTTTGATATCTTGTAGTAACTCAGTTGCCCAGGGGAGGTACGAACCCAAAGCTTGCTGCCATTGGTGGTGGGCTACCGGGGTAGGCCGACTGCATCATATTGAATGGCAGTTGTGAGTAAGACATCTCCGCGGCAAATATTTCAGCATTAAATTCCGAAACAAAATATGGACTGTCTTGTTTACTAAACGTGTATATTTATCTTAAAGGTAAAACAATTATTAGCCGCGAAAAACATATTTTTGCACGAAATACATTTACGTATCGTGACTTCAATAGTTCTCAAACAAACAAAGGACAACTATTTTGGATATTATCTTAATAATAAGAAAGCATAAAAATACGCATTATTTCAATTAAAACAACAAAACGTCTGTCATAGGTATTAAAATGTCACATGAAACGAGAGTGGGAACAATCTTGTTCATTTATCGACGCAGTATTTTGACACTTTTGCTATTTCAGGTTTATTAAAGATATGTTAATGGAGCGCAAAATAATATTAGAGGGTGTAAAAGGAACAATACAAAGCATAAATCTTGTTCTTCTTAATTATCATACCTCCCGTCGATTGTCAACAACAAAAGTACTATCTAGTACCATTTTTAAAGGCATTTTAAACTCACGGTCCGTTGTTGTGAGAATCGACCGAATGTAGTAGTATTTACAACTTACATGATTAAAGAGGTATATGATAAAAAGCAAGCCGTCATCACAAATTGAAGATAATACAGTCATACATCTTGGGTAGTATATTTTACACCTAAAGAAAGATTTACGGTTCAACTAATTCTGAAATATGACCCTGTTAAGTACTTGTTACTCTAAATATTTCCCGACTTTGGGAAACTCCCTTTATTTTCTGTTCATTAAAATTAAGCGAAGCGAGAAATAAAGATTTTATCAAGTATCTACTGAAACATAAGTATAAGTGTTGCTATCTGACCACAAATATAGATCCTGTTAACCTTTGGTAGGATTCAATTTATTTTCAATAAGGAAGTTCATATTTTTCTTCAACCTTTCAAGATCTATTTAATTTTAGAGAAACATACATATAGCCATTTAGAGAGAAAGTGATATAATAAATGATAACTAATACATCTTAAGATTAACAAAAACAAATGATAGAAATTAATCCCTATATTATGAATTACAGCTTGAATATAATTTTAAACAGACACTAGGGTATTTCTAATTATCAATTATACTTTGGACAACTACGTTTTGTGATACACATAATATGCTCTTCACAATTATCTCCCTTTATTGCTTTTTTTCTTAAAATATATTATATAAAATAGGAATTGAGTTAATTTAGAAAGGTATTGAACGTTTTATACGATACCCTGTACAGAGTTTCTTTCATTCAATAGGATTTCTCTGTTGAATTTTAAGATTAAAACAAATTGAACATTTTCTAGTCTAGTAGTTTACAATACTTTATAATGTTAGAATGTCTACAGAGTGACTTGTTTTCTTTAAATGTTAAATTGAAATGGTCTATAATGGAAGGTCTTGAATACAAAAATTAATTATCTTGAAAGTATTTAGTATCAGACGTAACAACAAACCACGATATTGACAAGTGTCGGATAAATGATCCAGTATTACATATATCTTTATAGCAGATAATAAATTGTTCTAGAACAAAATATAATTATTCATTATATTTAAATGTTTATACTGAATCTTTTATAACTTAATCAATATCTTATTTCAAGCAATAACTTAATAAATATTAATATGATACATTTTTATGTTTTCATTTATATTTTTTTGCAGTTATAGTTGCCAGATAAATGTATGACCAAAAATATTTTAAAGTTTGCGTAAAAAATCGATCGAACAAATACAAGAAATAAAAACTTTAATCTGATGAAGGTTGCATCATATATGTCAATAGATAATAAGTGTATTGCTGATTAAATTTTTAGAAAGGTTTTACTGCTTTAACAAAAGCAATAGTATTTCAGTTAAAGAAGTTTGTGTCAGAAAAATTGACTTGAGAAAAATGAGGAGACAAGTTTAGTTGCATTATCAATGTTTTATTCTTTTATTAATCAAAAATATAATTATTGTTTGGTTAATATGTAAATTTGAAACAGAAATATATCCTGTGCGTATTATTATAATTTTTGCATCGGATTTTGCATCAGGTTACCTAAAATGTCTTTATAAAATCCGCCTTTAAGTGAAAGAAAAAAGATGATAATTTTGCGATACTTACCACGTTATATTTCCCATATGGAAGACGACTGCACAGGTCACCATGTGAACTCTTTCAAAGTACAATTTGCAGATGCAACCACAATACTGCGATCTATGTAAGTCATAGCTGCCGTTCATGCTGTGACAGTGATTCAGTTGCCATGCATTCCAATAGTTCCTTTGGAACTTTTATAAATTTTCAATTAAATTTCGACACACAGAAAGGCATGTGACTTATTTTTGGTTTTGCGTACATGGCTTAGCTCTTGATTTCTAAAGTGTACATGGTTTTAAAAAATTAGGTATAATGCATGACTGCTCATGGTTTTCCTCTTCATAAATCTTTTTTTTTTATAAAACGTTAAAAAACAACTAAACTACGACGTGCAAACGCGTTCATCTTGAAATAAAAAAGAAATACAAATATAAGGTGTCAAATATTTTGTAACCGATAGCCTCACTGAATTATCTCCCCATAAACTTACACCATTTTGTTAAAATATACAAAGAAGAGATGTTGTTTTTCAGTGCAATCGTTATCCACTACATTATGCCTATGCATTACCCAAGGAGCAAGGTGAACAGTTTATCACAAAGTAATTTTAGAGAAAGATGCCAACGAGATTAAAAAAAGGTAGATGAGGTAAGAAAAATTATAAGCAATTCTGTTTTTCATTCATCTATGCCCTAATATTACTTTAAAACAACGTTATGATAGTTAACTCAGTAGTCGACAACTTCTGATTTAGACTTTGAAAAAAATCATGGAACGTCTCTGTACATTTTCCATATAAGGAAGCATGGAAGTTTGGACACGCACACATAATTCAAAAGCTATAAGGCAAATACCTTAATCTCGCAATCGCTCAGATTAAATAAACATAAATCACAGCAACAAACATTAAAAACATTTATGTTTTCGTAATAAGATCAGTATTTATTATATATATTTCAATTTTCAGTTATAAGTGCTATAATTTTGATAATTTAAAAAAAAGAAAAACACCAATTTTGTATTATTTTTAAGGACGGAAGTGTAGCAGCTGACTATGCAGAATTGCGAGAAATAAAGGAGATAAAACCATTGTTGTTCGATGCTAGAACACTTGATTGTTTGGAAAGGTAATGCTATTTCTCATTTTATATTTTATATCAGTCAACGTGGAAGAAAACAAAATGACTTTCGTCAATAATGTTCAACATTTTTGCAGATTTGTATCGTTTTCGGCTGTTTTTATGTAAATAAGATATATGTATAGTAAGTGAATTTTCATTAATTCATTAATTCATTAAAAACTTTAAACAAGCCAAGTATAATGATTATTTTAGAGCTAGATAAGTTCCTTTGCAGCTCCTCATTTGCCGACCCTTCTTTGCCGATACTTATTATACTGTCTTGTATGATCAGCAGTTACTTGAATCATTTTTGTCATCATTTAACTGTACTACTGCTAGTTTCTTCTGTGTTCTCTTTCACTTTTATGTTTCACTTTCTGAGAGGACACTGATATGTGATACATCATTATTAACTTAAGCTCACATTGCGTTTTATTATAACTTGTTAAACACAAGTATTTTAATTTCTTGTTAAATATATACACAATAAACGTATTTTTACAACTTTATCAGATTTGCTCCAATAAATCTCCTCATTCTGGTATCCGTTTATATCTTGAAAAAAAAACGAACTCGGGCAGACCATCTTTCCCGGACGAGCATCAGGCCACCTTAGTGCTTTAGCCTGATATTTTGTCGTAAAGGTTTCAGTGTCTATTACCAAATCATAAACAAAATCGGATCACCGAGAAGATGATTGTGGGTTAAGGGAGAATTTTTTTGAGCAAATATATAAGGAATAAAGCGATTTGTATTAGTTAATCCGTTCAGAGAGTGCATCTGGCCACCCAGTGTCTGATCCAGCATCAAGTTGTATTAAAAAGACATCGACTAAGTCGTAAGATTTCATTGAGGATTTGCGTATTTAAAAGCTTCCCCTGTGATCCGATTAATTCGAATTCTGCAAGGCTTGAAATTACAGAGTTCATACGAGAACAACATGTTTATATTTGATAATTCGATACATCACCAAAACATTTTGAAAATTTGACTAGAAAATCAAACACAAATAGTTTTCTTTTCTGTTTAATTTATTTACATTTCAGTATACATATAATATTATATAAACATAGGCTCCACAAAGGCGGGGTAATATAAGCCTGAACAAAAGTTAGTTTTAGAAGTCAAAAATAATTTTTCAATTAGGGAAGAAACCCATTCATCAAACCCAAAGTGTATGATTCACAAAACTTCTAAGAAAGTCATGCCCAGTATCTAAGCTCTGTGGTTTTATACAATACAACAATGTTTTAAGTCTATGTTTTTCTAAGTGACCCTGGGGCGGGTCAAAAATCAACAAACTGAATGTAATATGAATCAGGTTGTTTTTGGAGGTCCACAAAGCTATTCTGCAAACAAAGTATGAGAATTATGGGCATTGTAGTTTTTTTCTCAAAAATTAGTCATAAATGTGTTTTTAAATAGATAACCTATATCAATCAGGTGACTCCCGGGAGGAGCCAATATTGATCCAATGGACATGATGAATATCACTTTAGTAGAGGTCTACATTGCAGTGCTACATGCCAAATATCGAAGCTTGTAGTTCCACGAACAGTACGAGGCACAAGTGTGTTTTTCTATATAAACCCTACGACGGGACCAATTTTGATAAGGAAAAATCTAAACCAGGCTTCCGCCCGTCATCTCATTATAATTAAAATTTCTTGGAAATATTTTTAATTTCCATCTATCGGTGCAAAAGATCTTGTGCGGACACGAAATTTTGTATTTTATACATGATGCTTAAGTGTGATCTTAACCTTGACCTGAGGAAGATACCGACCGCACGGACGCCAGGTTCATACAAATAGACGCAACAATATTTCGGGCGTATAATAAATAATAAACTGTTACACGATATTTGTACTAAAATATATAATATCACAATATAATTTCAACATAAGACTGTTTTTTATCATTTTTGGTAAAAATTTTGTTTTATGTATCCAAGTAACTATATACTGTTTCTAGATTAACAACACAATAGTACAACATTGATTAATACAGTCAAAAATATTCAATTTCTAATGTGTAAGAAATAAAAATAAATAAATAAATGTAAAATTTGATCTGCATATATAATCTTCACTGGGATTTTTGTTTTTCATAAAAAAGTATTTAAACAATTCATCACTGACATATTTCAAGATAGGAAGTCCTTTTGTAACCAAATAACTGCTTAACAAATATATTTGTTTTACCTTATCTGATAACTGTTATCAAATACCTATGATTTGATTATTCTCTTGGCACGCTGATGTATTCAGTTAAAGAAATATAAACAGTTTTGTATGTGCCTAAAATGTTAAGATTGTAAACATTAGATGTACATGTACATGTATTGTAATTACATAGTGAATTTCATTTTGTTCAAATTTTTGTCAAAAAAAACCTTACATAATACTTTAAATGTCTTAAATTTTCTTCAAGTCTGCCAAATGCATTAGATTCAAAGCATTCAAAAACTATACGCACCGTCAATATCTGAATATGTATATTTTATCCTAATTCAAATAATCTTTTTAATATATCTCATTGTTCATGACAAGATATGTTTTCTAGAATTCAAGAAAGCCTCGACTCAACACTGAGCTTACAAGTCTACAGATATGAAACTTTGCAGCGTTATTTCTGCCTCGTATTTTCAGTGATAACAGATAGCACCTTAAAGCAGCATCAATTCTGTTTTCTTGCTCCAAACACTGACCTAGAAGGTTAAGCGCTGTTTCTCTGTGTCCGAAATCTGGCTCCTCTACAATGCATTTAGCAAGGTTGGAAATTGCATCCTGTTTATCGCGATGTCTTCTGAGATGAAAATATGTCTTATACTGTAGAAAGTATATATAAGGTAGAGAATCTACAACAGCCAAATTC
This sequence comes from Ruditapes philippinarum, assembly GCF_026571515.1. Classification (NCBI taxonomy): domain Eukaryota; kingdom Metazoa; phylum Mollusca; class Bivalvia; order Venerida; family Veneridae; genus Ruditapes; species Ruditapes philippinarum. Next base: position 102,948 of record NW_026857227.1, read on the forward strand.
ATCCAGTCATCATCGTCACTTCTATAAGGGAGGTCTTGCTGGGGTGATCTGAACATTTCATGTTGGAGTTCCTTCGGACAACAGTTTATTTCGCATCGTAGAAACCTGACACATGACGCAGTTATACTCTGTAACAATGCATATTCATTATTTGCTTCATAACATAATTTATTGAATGCCTGTTTGCGTTTAGATTTTTTAAAATCGTAGCACTGACATATTGATTCAACTACACTGAGATCATAATTTTCTTTAATGTTTTTCAAAATGATTTCTGCCCTCTCAATATCTCCAGTACAATATAAAATTGAGGCTAGTTTCAGCTTACCTGATGCTACATCAATGTTTAAACCTAACGTCATCAAAACGATAGACTCTCGACAGACACTGCGTTCACTTTGTATGTTTATAGAAGCCAATGCAGATCCTAAATGCATGCTTAGAAATTTAGCTATTGTAGTACATGCTAATTTATTGTGCCCTTGATTCATATCATGAGTTAATTGCATCAGGTATTTATATAATGTTTGCAAGAGAAGTCTAATGTGATTCATTTTATTCATTTCTTCAAGCAAGGCCGTGATTAATTCATTGACTTGGAAAGCAACATTTTTGACCAGTTGTCCTGACATCAAACACGACACATGTTCAGGAACGATCTTTACTAATCTTAAAAATGTGTTTTGAATTCTATTTCCAAGTTGATCACATTTTATTTCAAGTAAAGCATTTCCGTTACTGCTAATAATGTAACAAAGTCTATCTAGTATGACTTGTTTTGTTACTGGAGTAAAACGTCTCGCCATTAAATTGTTCTCTGGGATGATGAAATGCGGACAGTTATTATTTTGAACACAATTGTAAAGTACTCTAAGACAATAATTCAAACAGATAAGCAAGGTTTTTTCGTTCCAAGTATTGTTGTATGTACTTGAAATACAATGAAACATGACCGTTTTGCACATGTAACTGGAAATGCTGTCAGGGCATTGTGTAGTTATAAACGTTTTTAAAATCATTTTCATTAAGACATAGCATCTGATTTGTGTTATATTGAAATTGAAAATTAAGAATCTCTCAGCAAGGGAAGTAGATATTCTCCATTCAAGTTCTTCATTAACACTGTTTTTGCTACCAACTCCTACAACAAAACATTCCGTGCCTTTACAATACTGTCTCATATCGAGTGTAGGCCATGGACTTTCACCTTGCTGATTGATCCAGTGTCTAGCTTGTAATGGCCACTGTTGACAGGTCATTGCAAAGACAATGTCATAAGCAGAGAAACCAGGTATTTCATCCGATGATTGTGCTGGACCATGTCTAACACTCTCAACATCATCCGCTGGATTAACTATTGAATTTTTTAATAATACTCTTCCTTTACTATCTCTATACCAGCTTTGCTTATACACATTTTGTTCTGGAAGTGGAACATCATTTCTCAGTATCTGTAATAAGCAATATCCTGGTGATACAGTATCGTCCTGTATCATTAACAGGTTTTGTTTACCAGGTTCCCATTCACTCCAGTCCTGTATCACTTTGTGCCAGGTAAGTGTGCAAAGTATATCTTCGTCAGAATTAAGTCCAATTGTTGTTGTGCCCTCTACTCTACTACCTATGGTATAAACATTCACGTCTTCATCTGTAAATTGTTGTGCTATTGTTTGTATTGTGTCATTCATTAGCCCTAGTCGCCTTGTTTTTATCACCATTCTTTCGTTCACTCCTATCTCATCAAGTACTTTAGACAGTCTGAGTGACACGTTGCAAGTGTAATCAGGAATGTCAGACATCCTGTAATTTAATTTATGACTATTATTATCCTTATAAGTTAATAAATAGATAAAAAGCATGTCTATAATAAACTGTGAAAGTATTAAATGAATTTGTTTTCTTGAGATGTAAATTTCAGCACAACATGAATAATCAAAAGGTAAATTAATTGTTTGATATAATTTGTTTTATGGCACCTTTAAAGAATCTTTATATTTAGATATTTTCTTTACACAGATTCAAAGCATTAAACTAACCCTGACTTGAAATTGACACAATGGTGGAATTGATTTCTATTTCATTTGATCGTTAAATATAATATATGCTAAAAGAATAATAAAAAATACAAATCTTGAAAAGAAAACGATAAATATGGATATTTGTTTAAAAGAAAAAATAAGATAAATATTATATAATAACCCTCATTGCCATTACCAATTTACGATATACTTTGAATATAATTACATCCGAACGACCTTACTCATAATTTAAAATGTTTAAAAAAAGAACATCAAGTGATCAATAAAAAATGGTAAATTACTTGTATTATTTACATGATTAAGATCCTGTGTGTTTAGGACGGATAAGAAAATTCGAAAAAAAAATATTTCATGATTTATATTTGTATTACGCCTTCAATATTCTTGTAGACAACTTAACAAATGAAATAATTCTTCAACATCAAAGTAAAACAATTAATGCTATTTTGACGACATTCAGAAGAAAGGTATTGGTCAATTAACCTACATTAAACTTAAAAGTAAATATTGAAAACAGAAATTGATAAAAACATACCTTGGAAACTTCTCTATTTTCTAACAAAGTATTACAAGAATCACTGATGAGAGATATTACAAGATTCTCATTATTGCCTCTAGTTAAATTTCTTTAAAAAAAAATAGATGTCGTACCTAATCACATTAATAAATCTGAATAAACAATCAAGTGCACTCATTCTTTCATTAGATTTATTATAAACACGGAAGTTAATTTTTTATCTTTGCCCTAATGTTTTGACAAACGAGAATGTCTTTTTCGCATAACTAGGTCATCGATTATGTAAGCTAATTAAGTGAGTAAGCCATGTAAGTAAATAAGAAAAAAAATCAAAATTTTATTTGACAATAGCTAACCTAACCAGTTTGGTTTTTAAAACAGTCGATTAACTAGCTTACTAGCTTGCCGATTTACAAAGTACATATGTCATGATTCATTTGTAACTAAAATCCCATTTCTTAAACGCTTAAACATCTTTAACAGATACTTTCGATCCTACGTCACTCATTATGAACTTTTAAACTTTTCTGGGTGTCTCATCATTTCTCATTCATTAAAATCAATAATGAAATAAAATTGTGTAAATCTTAATACATACATGAAAATCAATTAATCGAAATAAATACCTGTTAAGCAGCTTGAAAACTTGAACATAAATTGAAAAAGAAACTAGGGGGAATTCCACCTTATGATAAAACTACGCATTTGGCAATCGTAACACCTCGATTATCAATTTCCGAAGATTGACGGAAAGGGTCGAAAATGTGCGATTAAACTGCGCGTGTTTACTTCCTTCTATTAAACATGAATTTTTCTCTTATGCTAGGAGAAAATATTTTACATTGCACATGCTTTTTAAATTTGTTAATTTGATTTTTTAGAGAAAAAAAACTAATTAAAACATTATGACATTAGGTGCTAAATGAGACAGACAGACACATTTTAGTCCCTAAATAATAAAAACAGCTCGATCATACCATGGGCCAAAAAAACGAAACATTCCATAAAAGACTACGCCGCTCAACAGCGTCTCCAATAAATGAATCTAGAGAGAATCAGACTATCTTGCCGATGAGTATCGTTGCCTGAACTGTAATAGAACTAAAAGAATAAGATTCAATTAATAGCATTTTGGAGACCGAATGTGCATTGTCTTTGTAAATGCTTTATTTTAGGTAAACAAGCATTTTAGTATAAATTCTGCCCTCCATATGATGTCTTATTTACAATATCTATTTGTTTAAATCAATAACTAAATACGAGTTGTTTAACTTTATTATCCTTTATAAAACGTAATCACAAATTACACAAACTTAAATTATTCTAATGCAGTTCAAACACTGGTACAGATATGACCCGATATAAGACAATTAACAGAGTCGTTATTACCCTAGAATGCTGACCTGAATACCTTTATTAGAATAGGTAATAGCTTCTCCGATTCATACAAAAGTATCTGGAAAACTGGTTATCATTCAGAAGCAAGCTAAACGCCAATATATCAAGTGGTTCAAATTTGAAAGAAAGTAAATCAAACTAAGCTATGTAAACTCTTTATCAAATAGGTAAACTCTAGACCCCGTAATTTCACACAGCAGATTAGTTCTGGCTTCCATAACTTTATATGTCGTTGTGCGAACAGGTTTAGCAGTACTATAAAACATGTCCGCTGAAGTCTCTTTAGCTAACAGCAGATATATGTGTGTAAACAATGTAGCATTCAATATTACACGACGGACAAGCCTTATAAATACTACATGCGAAAGATCGACACTCTACTACATGTATCTAACTTTTATTTAAATATCAACCTTAAAAAACTAACCCCAGCTCGAAACATTTTTAAAACAAATCCCTTTAACACACTGGCCATAGCTTTCGCAGAAGCGGTGGGTCTACCGGTGCGGCGATGGAGATTTCGTCGCAGAAGCGGTGGAAAAACATGGCTGTCGGATAGTTTTTTGCTGGTGTTGGTAAGTTTATGACTTATTTGTACGTTATGTTTTTATGTTCTACTGATAACACCTAGTGAGACTGGAGCCCACACATGTACTCTTCCAACTTATTACACGCATGGGGTGCAAATCATGACCAGTTATGCAAACACTTCTGTACAGTTTGACGAGGAGACGCCACTTTTGCCTAATTTTGTTTATAACACTTCATATGTACTCAAAACTACCCCTAGATACACTGGCACCGCATCGTATGTATGATAATTACACAAAACAACCATATTTTGGAACTTTTGGAAATTGATATTACTATTGTAATAAAAGAATTGACAAAAATTGATTACAACGCAGACGGCGGTGGATTCGATTGCAACGCAGTGCGGTGGGCCCGACATCATTTATGTCTTTTTTTTAACGTTAAAGTCACCGACACTTAGGAGTTGAGCTCCAAACACCTAAAAATACAAATGAAATATATATTTGTCAATCCTAACACATATAGTTGTTAAATATATCAATGAAAGTAAATATACGCTTTTTTGCATCATGTACCTTATAAATATGTTTTTATAAAACAATCCCTGTTTTAGACACTAGTTTAACATATTGGGGTGTATGTTAACTATGAAGTGCTTAAATGGTAATTTAACTTATAAATTGAATTAAAAAATACTTAAAGTTTGTATTTTCTTTACAAACTATGCATTCATTTAACTTATAAAATGTCTTGATAAATTAAATTCCAGTTTGGACACTAGTTCAACATATTGAAGTATATGTTAACCATATATAGCTTTAACTCGTATATTGAATTTAATCTTTCAATTTAACAAATCAAAATGTTTTTGTAGTTTAACACACATGAGTCATCATTAACTATGTATTACTAACACATTGGTCATAAATATATTTTGAACTTTATTTTTACTTATGATCAGTTTGTGATAAAATTTTAATACATTGATAAGATAAGATGAGATGAGATGAGATCTGTTGATAGTGACACTAACTTAAGCTTTATTGCTTTATCTATTTTCTTATTTTATTTATTTCATTTTTTTAAATATAACTTTACATGTTAACATTAAATTATATCAAATTTTTATTTAACGTGTACAAAGCTATAAATAGGCTGCATGTAATATAAAAAATTATAGAATGCATTTTGAAATAAAATATTACAATATACCTGACAAAAAAAGGTAGACGAAAATGTTGTTTATTGGCCTATGAGCGAATTGCACATGCACGCGTTCAAAATTATCGTATATTTTTGTTTGTAAATTGTAATTGTAATCTTAAAGTCAGAATTTAAATTGTCGCTCTTTCGTTTTCGTTGCTTTTCACGGTCTGTCGTTCCTCCTCTGGTTGGACAGTTTGGTGGTTTTTTGCTGTCCAACTTTGTGTCATCTATTATTATAACGTTTGCAACAATTGTTTTCTATATGAAAGCGTATTTGAAGTTTCTGATTAATCTTTTGATTATATCATAATCTATTCTTAGACAATAAAGACGTCTGGCTCTGCCAGACATTATCAGTCAAATTTCTATGTTTGTATTTTAACTCTACTGAGGATGACACAAATTAACAAGGAGGAACATGTACCGTGGTAAAGTAAAACATAAATACATTTCCAAACTTTTCATGAAAATATACATGAATATTGAGGCCTTAAAACCTAATAATTGTATTTTTATTAATTCCAGCCCATATACTTATCATATATTTCAATAAAACTTACATATATGTTGTTTTGAAGAAAAAGTAAATATCTATACGTCAAAAATATACACAAAATAAAAAAATGTGTTAGAAAAAAATCGCACATCCTTCAAATCACCTTCCAATTGATTCTATTTCCAATATTTTCCCATTATCCTTTTGTCAACAGGTGACACGAGTCATCTATTAAACATATATTACTGGTACTTATTATATATTTTCATCATATTTTCCTTTTTCAGAAATATCAAACTTCATCTTCAATATACAAACACACTATGAGAAAAAATTTAAACTATCGCCGATTAATTTATTTACAAAATATTTCAACAAATTCAAGCGTGGCACTCAGCTCTATCGTATTTAAATGCGGTGCGCTTCGAATGTGAGAACCCGCATTATCCCGAATGACTCCGATTATAGCAAGGCTGGTTCAAAGCGCATTTATATACAGCATATCTGAGAGTCATTTTGTTTTCAAAAAAGCGTATATTTACTTTCATTGATATATATAACAACTATATGTGTTAGGAAATATATATTTCATTTGTATTTTAGGCGTTTGGAGCTCAAGTAGACTTTAACGTTAAAAAAAGACATAAATGATATCGGGCCCACCGCACTGCGTTGCAATCGAATCCACCGCCGTCTGCGTTGTAATCAATTTTTGTCAATTCTTTTATTAAAATGGTAATATCAATTTCCAAAAGTTCCAAAATATGGTTGTTTTGTGTAATTATCATACATACGATGCGGTGCCAGCGTATCTAGGGGTAGTTTTGAGTACATATGTAGTGTTATAAACAAAATTAGGCAAAAGTGGCGTCCCCTTGTCAAACTGTACAGAAGTGTTTGCATAACTGGTCATGATTTGCACCCCATGCGTGTAATAAGTTGGAAGAGTACATATGTGGGCTCCAGTCTCACTAGGTGTTATCAGTAGAACATAAAAACATAACGTACAAATAAGTCATAAACTTACCGACACCAACAAAAAACTATCCGACAGCCATATTTTTCCACCGCTTCTGCGACGAAATCTCCATCGCCGCACCGGTAGACCCACCGCTTCTGCGAAAGCTCTGGCCAGTGTGTTTAAGGTAGATCCACAGAGAAGACTATGATCAATGGGAAATCATGCAGCATGGGGGGGGGGGGGGTTGCGGAGTGGTCAAGGTCATTGCCAAAACACACGCCTCTCATCGCTGTAGGCTTGCGCCGTGTAATTAAGCTATCCAACTAGTTTACGGGACGTCGATGGTTCTAATCAGGTGCTCGTTCGTGCCTGAAATAGCGCATAGAGCGGCACCTGAGGTCAGTCTCCACTGATAAAGCTGGAAATTTGCCATATTACCTATACTGTATGATGTGTGATGTAAACCCAATAACAAGAGGGCCATGATGGCCCTGAGGTCGCTCACCTGTATATAGGCCCCCCCCCACCCCCCACCCCCAACGTTGCAGGGCCAATTTAACCCAAGGGCTTTTATTTGCACAAAATTGGTAGACACCCATAAGAAGATGTTTCATGCTAAACATCTAAGCTCTAGCTCATTGGGCTTTTTAAAAGAAGTTTTTTTAAAGGTTTTACTATACACATATAGTTAAAAACAATGACACCCCTGGGGTCGGGCCAGTTTTGACCCCAGGGCTTCTATTTGAACAAACTTTGTAGACACTCACTCAAAGATGTTTCATGCTTTATATCTTAACTCTAGCTATTTGGGTTTTTTCAAAGAAGATTTTTTAAGTTTTTGCTATACACATATAAGGAAAATCAATGACCCCCTGAGCGGTGCCAATTTTGACCCCAGGGCTTTTATTTGAACAAACTTGGTAGACACCTATGAGAACATGTTTGATGCTAAATATCTTAGCCATAGCTCTTTGAGTTCTTTAAAAGAAGATTTTTTAGGTTTTTACAATGTGCATATAGGGAAAATCAATGACCCCCCGGGGCGGGGCCAATTTTGACCCAAGGGCTTTTATTTGAACAAACTTGGTAGACACTTATTAGAACATGTTTCATGCTAAATATCTTAGCTCTAACTCTTTGAGTTCTTTAAAAGAAGATTTTTTAAGTTTTTACTATATGCATATAGGGAAAATCAATGACCCCCTGGGTCGGGGCCAATTTTGACCCCAGGGCTTTTATTTGAACAAACTTGGTAGACACCCATTAGAACATGTTTCATGCTAAATATCTTAGCTGTAGCTCTTTGGGTTCTTTAAAAGAAGATTTTTTAAGTTTTTACTATACGCATAAAGGAAAATCAATGACCCCCCGGGGCGGGGCCAATTTTGACCCCAGGGCTTTTATTTGAACAAACTTGGTAGACACCCATTACAACATGTTTCATGCTAAATATCTTAACTCTAACTCTTTTATGGGTTCTTTAAAAGAAGATTTTTTAAGTTTTTACTATATGCATATAGGGAAAATCAATGACCCCCCGGGGCGGGGCCAATTTTGACCCCAGGGCTTTTATTTGAACAAACTTGGTAGACACTCACTAGAAGATGTTTCATGTCAAATATCTAAGCTCTAGCTCTTATGGTTTTTTAAAAGAAGATATTTAAAGTTTTTTCTTTCGGTTGCCATGGCAACCAGAGATCTGCATGGAATTAAATTTTTTGAACAATTTTAAAAGGTGACCACCAAAGAAACATTCCTGTGAAGTTTGGATGAAATTGGCTTAGTGGTTTATGAGGAGATGTCATTTAAAGTAAACGTTAACGGACGGACGCCTGACGAAAAGCGATCACAAAAGCTCACCCTGTCACTTTGTGACAGGTGAGCTAAAAATGTACAGTCCAAATTTCGTGTTCATACATGTGGGCTGGATGCATAAAAGTTTTTGCCGATGACGGAATCTCAGCGATCATAACAGCTTTTCGAAACAAATGTGCTAAAATTAGAATTATATAAACATTGATCTTTTTATATCTTTATAACATTTTGTATTATAAAAGACAGATGCTGACTTCATTTATATATTTTTTTGGACATCTTTTTTTTTACACTTGTGAGAATAAATTTCCAAAACAGTTATTCAATTTATATACTTTATTCATTAATAAACCACATAACATATCAACATATTAACATTATATCACAGACTTGTTTCACAATTATGCCACAAACATGTCATATACACAATATATCGTACATAAAATGAGGGACAAAAGAAGTATGTAACAGAGAATGTACGTTTTATGCTTGACAAAGAAAAAAATCATTAGAAAATTCATCAACCATTCTTTACTATCTTTTTTCAGATACAACTTGACCTGTGATGACAGTGTCAAACCAAAAGAGTTTGTGATTTATAAAAGATACTCAAGCCTACGCAGAATATATAATACTGTTTAAGTAAAGAATGCATAGTTGATAAATAAAGCTTTGGGACTTATGAACATATATTAAATTGTGTGATTCTATGGCTTGCACAATATTTTGACAGAAGAAGATTCTCTAGTGAAATAATTATATATTCTTATCATAATTATAAAGAAGCATATTTATCTTTTAAGCTACTGGTCATAACTTTTCACAATATCCTTTGTTCTAATTTACAGTATGACAAGAGCAAAGAAAAAAAATCTGGAAACAAAGTGATCCCTCGGAAGCATTAATCTAAACAAAATTACAAGAGAATTGCAGACTTGGTTTGATTGAGTCTGTACATAAGGGATAATGAATACGTGCAACATCCCTCACGTCCTCTAGCACTGGATTGAGCGGTACTCAATTCTCAACACTTAATAGTGCTGGCATCAATGATCCTGAAGGACCAGAAAAATATAACAACACTGAAGTGAAGTAGGGGGCAACTTTTTACAGCTGCCACACAGCACTTGAAACCTGCTGTTGTGAAGTATAAAAATCTATTTGAGAATATTTTTACCTCTTTTAAATTTTTTATATGGATTGTAAATGTCATTTGCACTGTGTAAATCACTTCAATTTTTTTTAACTTTAAAAATTCAATTTCAACATTTCCATGAAAATTAACATGAATCTATGGGCATGCTGCTTTTAAATAAAACATAATTCTTGTAAATCAACAATAACATGCAATTACAATGTTAATTAATATTCAAAAGAAATAAAGCAATGTTTCAAAAAGAATACCCCTAAATATATAAGTACATAATAAACATAAATTTTGAGTACATTATTCTGTAGTTTAAAGTGAGAAAAAAATGGATTTCAGTATCAACAGTATTCATGGCATTTCTTTACTAAAAGTGTTTTGTTTATCATTGAAACAAGAGGTATGTGATGGCACTGTATTGCTCACCTGAGGCATATTGCAGAGGAAAGTAATTTGGTCACTTTGGGTCTGTCATTTTTTAGTCATTATGAATAATTTATGAAATAGTTTAAAATGTAAACCATAATACATTTCAAATATTTAAGTTCTTCACACAAACAATATATACATGTAAATGTGTTTTACTCTATCTTATTCAATATAATGAAGATGTATACCAGAACATAATACACTATCTTATTCAATATAGTAAAAGATGTACATGTATACCAGAACATAATACATGATGCTAAATATTTATGTTCGCACACAAAGAGCATATAAATGTGATTGAATCTAACTTACTTAATATAATCTAAGGGTGGGTAAATTTCAATCCCAGGGGCATACTTAAAATAACTTTTGTACAGAACGACAAGGAGATTCTACCTGCCAGAGCACTTTGCACACAGATGAGCTAAAACAATTCTTAAGTATAAACACATTGAAATAAGAAAAATACATGTATATATTTAAAGTTTTTAGAACATCTTGAGATTTTCTGATTTAAAGACACTCTTTCTTAAAAATAAATTAATAAATTATATTATCAGTTTTACAGCTATCATTTCTGTACTAGTTATTTTATTTTGTTCATAGGAAACATATCTAAACTTTAAGTATACATTCACACAATCACAATGCACCATGATTTAACAATAAAAATATCAGATCTAAGCCATAAATAACAAATAAATACCAATCCATTTAAATCATCAATAATTGTACATACAAACACCATCCTTAAAGAGACAGTAATCTGGTCTAATAAAGCCATGCACAAAGAAACACACAGTATTATTGCACTTAATACATGTAAATTTAAATCCATAAATATTATGGGATATGAGGACAGGTTGGATAGTCTCCCTTGTATCAGTCTGTATATACATTTGTATATATATTATACACCAACAAAAGCATGTTATGATCTATTTTGCATCAAAATAAATTTATAGAAACCAGTATGTAAGAATTGATTTACAAAATACGATATCTTTTACCAGGTAATTGTAAACAAAAATTCTGTAAGTAACAAAGGGTAAACATTGTTTGCACTAGAATGTATTCAAACATATATTAATTATATTTAAAGAAAAGAAAATGAATTAGAAATCTAATTACAGCAATATATATATATATGTATCAAATGTATATATACAAATGCAATAATGTATTAATGATGTATTAATATGTGCATGTATGTAACGATGAACTGTAAATGTTCAAGTTAGATAAATAAATTTTCTGGGTTTTTTTGGTTCCAGTGACCTTACCCTATACTTTTTACGAAGTCTTATCAACTTTTTAACTAGCACTTATACAATCAGGGTGTTCTCTAGCCATGAAATCCTGAGGGTCATGTTGACTAAGTAGCATGTATCTAATAAACACACTGAGAAAATGGTTTGATGTGGTTAAACAATAATAATATAAATGCAAGAGCAAGTAAAATGAAAATAACTTTCCCAAAGAAAATTAAGTAAACAAAACAATTACAATACATTCATATCAGAGGTAAACAATTTTCCTGAATATCATACTAGAACTCAATATTTTCATTAAGAGTCAAGTACACCTGAAGGTTTTTCTTTTAGTAAGAGCTACAAGCTTTCCCATTTTGTATATATACTATATTATAGTATTTAGAAATAGTTCAAATACATCAACAATATTTGCAGCACCTCCTCATCTTTACACATGCTACGATTTTCATTAAACATTAAATTAATACAACTCAAATGCAATAAAAAAAAAATTGCTTTTCTTTAACGTCAAAAAATCTCAGCTGAGTCCCTTTAAGACCAATGTAGCACTTAAAAGACCAGGGCTAGCAGTTTAAAGACCCGGGCTAGCACTTTAAAACATAAACAACAGTCATTGGATGACTCACATTAAAATATCACAATAAGATATATTATAACAGATAGCAAAATAAATAATAATTTTATGTGATTAATTTCCCTAACATCATGGTTCGGCCTCCGCATATATAACACGCGAAGGTTTTGTTTTATTTGGTCTCCAGTTTGATATTTCAGGTAAAACTGATGCTGCATTTTCTACAGATGCTAACAAAAACTCGTCTAACGTTCTTTCAGTGCTCTCTGCTATAAATCTAATAAATGCTCTCAGATCTCCGAGGTTTCCTTCATTTAAAGTTTCATAATATCGTGCTCTATCTTCCACTTTAATAGTTACAGGCGGAAATCCTGCCTGCATTAGAATTAAGTTCATTAACAATCTTGAAGTTCGACCGTTTCCATCGTAAAACGGATGGATATAAACTAATTTGTAATGAGCTAAAGCTGCATACTCAACAGGATGTAAACTTAAAGCTTCTTCTGTATTTAACCAATTGATAAAATCTTCCATTAAAGCCGGCACGTCTTCCGGTGGTGCCGGAACAAAATCCGCAACAAAAACTTGTGTTTGTCTCAATCGTCCACCTTCAAGTGGGTCAACAAAACCTAAAACGCGTTTATGTATTTGTAATATATCCTCTAAAGTTATAGATCCAATGCGACCTAATAAGGTATTATTCACGTAACTTAGCGCAGCATCTAACCCAAGCACTTCCTGTTGTTCAACGAGAGATTTACCTCCAATAGCAATACCTGTTTCAACGATCGAACGTGTCTGTGCCAAAGTTAAAGTGTTTCCTTCTATTGCATTTGTGTGAAATATATGCTGATAATATGCTTCGCGTTTTTGTCTCCGTAAACCAGGATGATTATTCGGCACTTTGTACAATAAACTCAATTTCTTATCTATTGCATTATACATCCTTTGATCAATTTCTTCTACTAAAGGCAGCACTCTTTTTCTATTCTCCAATGCTTTTGAATGTTCAGGATTAAGTAACAAAGCTTTACTATACAATTGTTCAGCTTTTGCTATATCATTCTCATGATGTTCAAGAAATTCACCAAAAGCAGTTAGAATATCAGCATGAGACGGGTCAAGGTTCAACGCATGCTGAAATAGTTTCAAAGCCTTATCATGTTTTCCTTGAGCTTCCATATCCATGGCAATGTTCATGGCTGTCACAGCTTCCTGTTTTACCTCTGTAAATAGAAAATGGAATGAGCCATTAAGTTCTTTAGTATCAAAGTGAAACAAGAAATTATCCCTTAAAGGAACTCCACTGAGGTTTATAAGGCTAAAAACATAAAATTTCAATTTTTTTTCAAATAGATCGACACAAGCTGTTTAAAACAGAAATATAAATAAAATATAACTAAGAATTATACATTGAAAATCATATGTTTGTGCTATTCATAATAATTCTCAGTCCGATTTGAAATCTCAAAACCTCCGAGGAGTCCCTTTAACCTGCTGAATTTTGTAAATGGACATTTCCACAAAAGTTTCGAGTGCTGAAAATTCAAAAATTTTCCAACATTCAAGAGATAACTTTGTCCAAAATCATTGAACCACGACCAAATTCGAACTTGAACTGCTTAATATTTCTAAGATGTATCTTTATGTCAAATTTGAGTTGAATGTGTACACCATTGGGGAGGTAATGAGGGGAAACTAAAAATTTCCTTCTCTTTTTCTCAAAGTGAAAGGGGGCATAACTTTGCCAAAAATCATTGAACCATTACCAAATTCAAACTTGACCTGCCCATATCTTTAACAAATTCATATATGTCAAATTTGAGTTGAATGTGTAATACCGTTTGGGAGATAATGAACTGAAACTGAAAATATAATATTATTTTCAAAGTGAAAGGGGCATAACTCTACCAAAAATCATCGAACCATGATCAAATTCGAACTTGACCTGCGCATTCATTTGTCATATCCATATAGTAAATTTGAGTTGAATATGTATAACTAGATCTATTTGGGAGATTATGAACAGAAACTGAAAATTTAATATAATATTTTCAAATTGAAATGGGCATAACTCTTGTCAAAAATCATCGAACCACGACCAGATGCGAACATGACCTGCGCATTCCTTTGACATATCCATATGTTAAATTTGAGTGAATGTGTGATACTTTTGGAGAGATGAAAATTTCATCAAGGGGCATAACTCAGTCAACAATAATCGGAACAAATGATAACCAAATTCGAGATTGACCTGTATTTTCTCATGATATATCCATATGTCAAATTTGAGTTGAATGTGTGCAACGGCTACTATGATAAAGAAGGGAAACTGATGATGACAGAATGACGGAACAGGGGTATCATTCCCAGCCATTTTATGGTGGGGGCATAAAAATGTGAAAGAAGCCATATAGCTCAGTCAGTAAGGTCATGGAATGGTATATTCATTGGTCAATAGTTGTACGTTTTTTCTGACCCTGTGACATTTGACACCCAAGGGGGTACAGTGTGTGTTAATTAAAGCTTTAAGTTACTTTATTATGTCTTTAACGTCTGTCTACCTGGACTAAATGCATTGGGATTTTTCTAACCCTGTAAAAGTGAAAAAAGCAGACAGAATGCTTATAAAAATGAAACCTGAATTCTGTGGCATTGTTTGTTGTCTCGTTCGTTTAACGACAGATGTTCCCGTAGTTGTCAAAACTTTTGATGACGTAATCTGGTTATTTCCATCAAAAACAGAAACTAGGATCGCCGGCATGTATCGATATGTCATAAAATATGCTACTGTTAGTCCAGACAACATGAAAATCAATTGGAAAGACAAAATAGACATTTTGTTCTCTGATACTTTTTTAACTACAGGCCCCATTGGACCAAAAGACGGACTGACAGACGGAACTTTCTTCCTACAAGTTATCATGTTGTCAAAACTTAGGTCAAGGTTACGTTAGCCGGAAGCTCATTTGGCAACGTATGATTGGTCAATTAATCCCGGAAATGCCTCGTTTTGAAATCAAAGATGTCTGCGCCCATGGCCAAAACATGTCGTTTTAAACTATTTTAAGATTTACGTCTTTACATACGTCAAATAAACATGTCACTCTTTGCCGTTGAAAGGTAATCATAGGGGTTTACTGGACCAAGTAATTAGCCATTGTTTTTTTTATGATACTCTAGATAAAATTTGTAGCAAGACACTTCACCCTCCAGACACTTCACCCCTCAAATTTTGAAGACACTTAACCCCTTAAGACACTTCACCCCCCAAAATCAGTAAGACACTTCATCCAATTTTTTCTAAAATAAGCCATAAAAATTCTTTTATATCATGTGTTTATTTTAATTACAGTGCCAAACAAGAACTGGTACTGAAAATTTCGCTGATAGGTATAGATTTCTATATATTTTTTTTCTCTTTTTTTCTTTTTAAATTTACACAGTCATGTAGTCTATAGCGGGGCAAGCCAAAGCCGTAATATGAAATTAGGCAAAGCCTATGAACAGGGAAGTCGTTAAAAAAATCGTTTAATTCTTTCCATTTTAAAGGTGTCATTCGATATTACATATACACCGCTTCCGTTTTCACTGGGAACACTCGACGATTATTACTAATCCGAAAAGTTGAGATTTGTTCCGTTATCCGAATACCCCGCCTATTATCATTGACATACATTGTAAATGGCGGCGCCCGACTAGAACTGACACTGAAAATTTCATTGATAGGTATAGAATTCTATATATTTTTTAATTGTTTTTTATTTGATTTTCTTTTAAATATTCACGTGTAGTCTATAGCCGGGCAAGCCAAAGCCCGGACGCGCTTCGCGGGCCCGGTCTTTGACTTCCCCGTATAATCATATTTTTATTTTAATTTGCAAGTAATGAACCTAGATAAGCTAATGTCACAAATTTATTTTCTTACAACATCTGAACTGCCCATTTTACAGAATGAATGAAAGTTATAGCTGACTATGTCATATTATTTTAATATGAAATTAGGCAAAGCCTATGAATGGGGAAGTCGTTAAAAAAAAAATTCCTTTAATTTTTTTTCCGTTTTAAAGGTGTCATTCGGTATTTCATGCACCGCTTCTGTTTACACTTGGAACACTCGACGATTATTATGTATCCGAAAAGTTGAGATTTGTTCCGTTATCCGAATTCCTTACCTATTATCATTGAGTTACATTGTAAATGGCCGCGCCAGACTAGAATTGACACTGAAAAATTCATTGATATTTGGGACATACGATCATATATCCCAGTTGATAGGTATTGAATTCTATTTATTTTTTTATTGTTTTTTATTTGATTTTATTTTAAATCATACAATAGTAGTCTATAGACGGGCAAGCCAAAGCCCTGGGCCACAAATTCTTTGACTTCCCCATATTAATATTGATTCATTCTCCCATTATAATCTGTATTATATACCAAAAAAATGAATATTGTTATATTTGGGTATTTTGTGCTGCCGGTCCAAAATATATTAGGGTATTTGTACATCATTGATCAGACACTTCACCCCAAGCCAGTTTTTGAAGACACAGCACCCATCAAAAAAATGCAAAGCCTCAAAGCACGCTCGATTTTCTTATACCATGAAATAGCATATAATAATTGTTCATTTTTGTTTGACATTTACCGTTTTAAAAGTGTCATTCGGTATTTTATGCACAGATTTCATTTATTCTGGTTCCCTGTGACCTGTCCTATTATTGTTCCAATAAAAGTAAGCAGAACACCAGTCTACGCATTCATTTTCAATCAGAATTCCTTGGCTTGTATCGTTATTTTGTAATTCGAAAAGTTGCGATGTGTCAATTACAGTACTTCTGACAAAAGTTTTCAGATCCATTTATATCTATACCAAATTACAGTCAACTTGGCCCCAAGTTAACCCGGCCTCAAGTCAATTTTGCCCCACATTTTTATTTGTGGCAAATAACTAATAATAAAAATAGGGCCAGGTTGACCAGATATCAGATTGAATTGGGGCCGGATTGACTAATTTAGGGCCGGATTCACTTGAGACCGGGTAACGACTTGTACCGTCTATACCTTATTAATAACAGCGAATTTTTCACTATCATTTCTTGGCACCGTAACTCAATGATAAAAGGCTGGGTATTCCAACAATAAACCAAACTTTTTGACTTACAAGGTAACAATAGGAGCCAAGTAATGCTGGTTGACAATGGATGCGTAGACTGGTCTCCTATGGGAATTATAGGACAGGGAACCGAAATACATGCAAGCAGTACATAAAATACCAAATTACAGATTAAAATGTAAAATAGACCATGAACAATAATTTTACCAACTTCCACATTCATAGGCTTGCCTAATTTTGGTTTATGAAATAAGGTGCTACCTATGACACTTTTTAGCTTGACTGCACGAAATATATGAAGAGCTGTCCTACTTGCCCCGGCTCCCGTGTCCAGATTTCAGATTAATGTTTTGGTGCAGTAAAATATTTCCACTATAACTTTTTCATTACTTAAGGTATCAACTTAAAACTTCAAATATATGGTCCTTATCATCAGCCACATCTTAAGTGACAAGGTTCATAACTCTAGCACCAATATTTCTAGATTTATTTCCCCTTGAATGTAGAATTTTCCGAAGAAAATATTATTTTTTACGGTTACTTCTTTATTTCTAAAGGGATCAACTTCATACTTCAAATATATGTTCCTTATCATCAATTACATCTTCTGTGATAAGGTTCATAACACTAGCACCAATATTTTCAGATTTATCTCCTCTTGATCTTAGAATTTTCCTTAAAAAATATCATTTTTTACTGATTATGCTTTATTTTTTAAGGGATAAAGTTTTTACTGTTACTTCTACAACTACAACTTACCTGTAGTAAAATGAACTCTTGAAATTTTAGTACATCATTTTTGGATCTTCATATATCTATCAACAACAAGTCTATTCACACGAAAATCACTGATAAAAGGATGGTTTTGACTTTTGTATAGTTAACAATCATGTCCCGACTGTAACTTTGTCTTGCATTGAGGGATTTTTAAATAACTTGGCACAAATGTTTATCTCATGACAACATTGTGTCGAGTCCAAGAACCACATCCTTTATTCAAAGGTCAATGTCACACTTATATTTTGCTATCACAATTACAGGTTATAGGTTATATAGGTACCCACATTTGTGTACGGACTATAACTTTGTCATGCATTGAAGAGTTTTACGATAACTTGGCACAAATGTCTACCACATCAAGATGATTGGCTATACATATCATCAGCTAAAATTGGTTGTATTTTTGGCTTGTAGATTAAAATATCCCACATGACCCCTGGGTTAATCTGTAGGCACATATCATATATGTTGCTTCAGATAAAAATGAAAACCCTGTAATACACATGCATGGGTATTGCCACTGTTGTGTATATATGTATTTTGCAGCTGATGTTAACTTATTATGGTCAGTTCATTCTTTGTTTCCCACTGTCTAGAATCTACATATTAAAGCAGCACGCCTCCAGATTTATGCTTATTTTTATGAAAATTTTGAAATTGAAATTTAAGGTATTAGCACCCTAATGCATTACCTCCGCTTTGAAGAGTATTCAAATAGGCTAGAATTACTGTTAACTACATTGAAAATGAGGGCCATGGGTTCAATCCCCAGAAGGGTCAACTTTTTTTTTCTTTCTTTTTTTTCTTTTAACATTATTTATGTATCTCTCATGTCCCATATGGAAAGAAAAAAGTGTTTAATTTTGAATTTTTTATTTATATAGGTATTTATTGGCTAAATTATGCTAAATCTAGTAATAAATATGGTACCTGACATTTTCAAAGTGTAATATAATCAAAACTAGACGGTAAAAGTATTTCATATTTTACAAGATCAACCAATATACTTTTTTAAAAATTTAGGGAAACTTTGAAAACAGGCACTCATTTGGGTAAATTTTAAGAATTTTTTGAATTAGGCTCCCTAAGTAGAAAAATGGTCAGACATGTGGTAAAAATGGGTGGGGTAGGGTAACATTTTTATACAGATTTCATAAATTTTAAGTAGAAACCATAATTTTGCTTATGTGGATTGTTAGCTGAATGGTACTATTTGTTTCTTACCAAAAATTCATGGGAAAACATTTTTCATTAGAATGTTATTGCAGATTATTTAAAGGTTCCTCATTTCTAAAAAAGGGCCCTCATAACATCCTAGCTTGAGTTCAGAAAAGTGGCCATAACTTGATTTCCGTACGGTAAACTTTGTTTAAATTTTGCATACAGGTGTACTTTAAGGTATACATCTGACCTATGATGTCAATTCTTTAGTTCCTGATAGCAGCGCCCATTAGGGTCCTAATACCTTAATGTATAATTATAATATATAGTAATCAAAAGCAAGCAATTTATACAATTTCAATGTCACTTATAACCCACGATAATTACAAAAAAGGGTCAAAATATTTTTCGCTCATTTGGATGCATGCTGCTTTAATACATTTATGGTATTTAGAGTTTGTTCTTTAATAAGTATTATGGATATTTTAGGTACCTTGGAGATGAATCAGAAGAAGATGTTAATAAGAACCAAGCGTCAGATATTCTAGAAAAGTTGCAAAAAGAGGCAAAAGCTAGGAGAAAGAGTCTAAAGAAAAAAAATGACACAAACGATGTTAATAATGTTACTACAGTGACCATATCAGAAGAAAGTGAAAATGAACATGAGGAATTTCATGAACAGAAAAAACAAAAGAAGAAAAAGAAAGCTAAAGAAAAAGGAAAGGACAAAGAATTAGAAATATCTTTAGAAATTCAACTTGAGGAGAATGATGACTTAAATATTGTGAAAAAGAAAAAGAAGAAGAAAAGGAAACATAGTGATACAGGTATTGCAAATGGTAGTGTTGGTACTGATGAAACAGAGTATGACACACCTTTGAAGAAAGGAAAACTTGGAGAAGAAACAGAACAAGTTGAGAGTGAAACTAACAAACATGTTAAGCACAAAAAACATAAAAAACAAAAGCACAAACATGGTTCAGATCTTGATGAAGAGGGAGATGCAATAGTTAATGATATGGACATAGATGTAGAAAAGAACATTGCTGAAAATGATATTACTGAGGTTGACGAGAAAGTGGATTCTGAAGATGAAGTTGATAAAGATGAAGTTGACAAACGGCCATATGTGGGAACAGAAAAAGAGACAGAGATTGGAGGTTTTACTGTCATTGGAAACGTTCGTCCTGCTCGATTAGAAAAGGTAAATTTTTGTAATTCTGACATTTCTTCATCATTAAACATCTTTGTCAATTAGTGACCTTAATAGGGCACTAATTGATGATAGAAATATAAGAAGTTCTCAAAGTATACTATACATGTAAATGCTACATATGCTGTATAAATGACGAAATAAACATTGCTTATTTAAGAAAAAACATCGGCCTGAGAAGTGTATATCGGCTATTTAACACCGGTTTGGAGTTTTGATGCGCAGGAATTGACCACGAAGGCCGTAGACCTGAGTGGTTAATTTGCTCGCATCGAAACGACAAAACCGGTGTTAAATAGCCGATATACACCTCTCAGGCCGATGTTGTTTCGATTCTAACACAATAAAATAAGGAAAATCACTAATGTTATTTTTCAAGCGGAAATAACTTCTGGTGCCAGTCTTCGTATAACGCTGTTCGATTTTCGCACCTTACTGTTGTGTAGAAATTATTAAACAAAAGAAATAATAAGAAAAAACGTTATTTTATCAAGTTTTCAACAATAAAAACTTACGTCGTATTGTGAGTGTCCCATTTATCATTCTTGTATGTATGAAATAACGTCAGCTTGTTTATGAATGAGTTGTTTACTTAGGATGACGTCAATGCGCTGCTTATACGGATTGGCGCCGTTTTGTCAAAATATTTATTAACTGATATGGATCTAATATGTGGCGTTAGTGTATGTAAGATATTATTTCGGTATTGTATGAAAAGAAAACATTATACGAACTAAAAATATAAAAAAAAATGCTTTTTATTGTTGCTTTAAAATGCTTTGTAAACTATACAATCGAGGGTGAAAACAAAACAGCGCATATACAAGTAGTCCCTTACCGGTGTTTATTGGCAGTTTAACACCAGTTTTTTTTCCTTCTTTGTCTATCGTGACAAAATCACGTGAGTGTTAGAATTCATATTATTCATGTTGCTGAGAACAATATGAAGGAAAACCTGGTTGATGTAATCAAACACATGTGTATGTTACTTTGTACATGTACAGGGATAAGGGATTATTTTTGGCTTATTTTATAGCCCTGCCCCATATTCGGTCATATTCCCAATTAAAAATAGTATATTTTTCCTAATCCACTGGAAAAAATTCCCAATTGAAAGTTAAGAACAAAATAATATCAAATTCTAAAATCTTTGAAAATAGGGCTTCTCTACTATTTTAGAGCTTAAATGTTAAATATGCCATTCCAGACAGTGATTCTTTGCATTCAAGTTATCACTGCAAAATTTAAGTCATGCATTTTTTCCCAATTTTGAACAAAACATTGGGTCATGTTCCCAAATCCTGGGAAAAAAAACCTGATGTAGTGTTACTTTGTACATGTAATGTCAGAAGAATTTGACACTGGAGGACAATCAGAAGGGCCCTCATTTCACAATTGTTGTGGCTGAATTCGGCCTTATTCCCTGCAATCCAATCTCAATTAATATAAGTTACAGTGATGGAGTCAGATTTGACTGTAAAATTTATTCAAATGTGATTTGTGAACCTTTATACATTTCTTAAAATTATGGTTATATTTTTCTTCAGTTTTCTTGTATAACCATTTATTCTAACACGAACCGCATTTTTTCCCTATTGAATATAGAAGAACCAAAAATGCAATAAAATCACTGTTGACATTCTATATTAAGATATGTGACGTAATCATTATACATGTGACGTCACATACCAGAAAAAAATGAGTGGAAAATAATTATGGAAACAAATCAGGCACAATTTTGCTTTATATCAGGTACGGCAGCATTTATATATTGATGTCGTGTTAGAATCAAAATGATATATTCAAATCCATGATTTTATCGCTGGATAACATCACTGTTGGTTGTTCGAACGCATCATTATATCACTCGGGGCTATGTCTTCGTGATATAATTCCTCGCACCAGAACTCCAAACAGTGATGTTATTGAGCGATAAAATCACTGTTTGGGATATATTATTTCTTAAATAATTTATTTATTCATTAAAGGCATGCCTCTTAGATAATAGGCATGAATTGATTTTTTTATTTTGTAGGTGAAGCGTGTATTACCAGAATGGTTGTCAAGTCCAAGTATTATATCCTCAGATTTGGGCTCAGATAAATTACCTATCTCAGACATGCCAGGCCTAGCACAAGATCTAGTAGAAAAGCTGAAGGAAAATAAAATTACCCATTTCTTTCCAGGTTTAATATTTTTACTTATTTACACATAATATTAATCAATTTTACATCAATTTTATTGCAGTCATATTTAGGACTGTAAGACATGTAAGAGTTAATTGAAATTAAATTAATAACTAAGAAGAAAGAAAGAAAGAAAAAACAAACAAATAATGAAAATAAATAACAATATAATTATTTGTGATATAACTTCATATAAGATGAAAATCAGTTTCCTTTAAATTTATTTAAATGCAGGTTTAAAGATATATAATGCTCAAATTTGATATAAGACTGTAAAGACAATATTGATAGTTGCTACAGTGTTTTTGTAAAAATTATAAGAATAAATATGTATTGACTTCACACATAGTATATCTTTAAAGTTTACACACTAATAGGTGGTATTTAATAGTGTCATTATACCCCCAAAAACGAAGTTTGGGGGGGGTATATAGGAGTCACCCGGTGGTCGGTCGGGCGGTTGGTCGGTCGGTCCAGACGTCCGTTGCATTTTCCTTGTCCGGAGCATAACTTGAAAACTAATGGTTGGAATTCAATATAACTACATACAATGGTCAAGCACATTGAGAGGAAGTGCAGTGCACAAGAACCATAGCTCTATCATGACTAATTACAGAGTTATTGCCCTTTGTTACTTTTCCTTGTCCGGGGCATAACTTGAAAACTACTGGTTGGAATTCAAAACAACTTCATACAATTGTCAAACACAATAAGGGGAAGTGCAGTGCACAAGAACCATAACTCTATCTAAAGTATTTACAGAGTAATTGCCCTTTGTTGCTTTTCCATTGCTTTTTTTTTGTCCGTTGCATTTTCCTTGTCCGGAGCATAACTTGAAGACTAATGGTTGGAATTCAATATAACTACATACAATGGTCAAGCACATTGAGAGGAAGTGCAGTGCATAAGAAACATAACTCTATCTTGACTAATTACAAAGTTATTGCCCTTTGTTACTTTTCCTTGTCCGTGGCATAACTTGAAAACTACTGGTTGGAATTCAAAACAACTTCATACAATTGTCAAACACAATAAGGGGAAGTGCAGTGCAAAAGAACCATAACTCTATCTAAAGTAATTACAGAGTTATTGCCCTTTGTTGCTTTTCCATTGCCTTCTTTTTTTTGTCCGGACCATAACTTGAAGACTAATAGTTGGAATTCAATATAACTACATACAATGGTCAAGCACATTGAGAGGAAGTGCAGTGCATAAGAACCATAACTCTATCTAAAGTAATTACAGAATATTGCCCTTTATTACTTTTCCATTGCTTTCTTTTGTCTGGACCATAACTTGAAGACTAATTGTTGGAATTCATTATAACTTCATACAATGGTCCAGCACATTGAGAGGAAGTGCAGTGCACAAGAACCATAACTCCATTTTGACTTATTACAGAGTTACTGCCCTTTGTTCCTTTTCCTTGTCCAGAGCATGACTTTAAAACTACTGGTTGGAATTCAAAACAACTTCATACAATGGTCAAGCACAATAAGTTAAAGTGCAGTGCACAAGAACCATAACTCCATCTTGACTAATTACAGAGTTATTGCCCTTTGTTACTTTTCCATTGCTTTCTTTTGTCCGGAACATAACTGGAAAACTTATTGTTGGAATTCATTATAACTTCATACAATGGTCAAGCATATTGAGAGGAAGTGCAGTGCATAAGAACCATAACTCCATCTTGACTAATTACAGAGTTACTGCCCTTTGTTACTTTTCCTTGTCCAGAGCATGACTTGAAAACTACTGGTTGGAATTCAAAACAACTTCATTCAATGGTCAAGCACAATAAGGGGAAGTGCAGTGCACAAGAACCATAACTTCATCTTGACTAATTACAGAGTTATTGCCCTTTGTTACTTTTCCTTGTCCAGAGCATAACTTGAAAACTACTGTTTGGAATTCAGTACAACTTCATACAGTTGTCAAGGTCATTCAAAGTAAGTGCAGTGCACAAGAGCCATAACTCCATTTTGACAAAATACAGAGTTACTGCCCTTTAATACTTTTCCTTGTCCGGAGCATAACTTAAAATGTACTGGTTGGAATCCAAAACAACTTCATACAATGGTCAAGCACAATAAGAGGAAGTGCAGTGCACAAGAACTATAACTCTATCTTCAGTATTTATAGAGTTATTGCCCTTTGTTCTTTTTCTTTGTCTTCTTGGACTTATTACAGAGTAATTCAATTAAACTTCATCAATGGCCAACCACATTGAAAGGAAATGCAACATACATGAACCACAATTATCTTTAATTGCCCACAACCATAACTCTATGTTTCAATTCTTTTACAAGGTATTCTGTTTCTAGTAACATCCTCATTTCCGAAGCAGACTTGTGGGGGTATTAATCACATTTAGTGATAGTTCTAGTTAAATTTTTTTTAGGAAAATACCAACTTAAAATGATTAGTAATAGAGAGCACAGCTTCACAAACATACTTTATTAATTCCTTTATCTAAATTAGACATATTCAGTAAGAATTTATAGTTTTCAGTAAATTTCTTTGATGAAAATAATTTACTCCAGGATGAGCATAGTATATCTTTAAATATTTGTTAAGATTCAAATATTTCTCATGTTTCTTATATTTTGTTTATTTTTCAGTCCAGAGACATGTAATTCCTGCCTTACTGGAGTCCAGCAGTACAGGTTTTCATATAGGCAGAGCAGGGTACCGACCAAGTGACATCTGTGTATCCGCACCAACAGGAAGCGGAAAAACATTAGCTTTTGTTCTACCAATTATTCAGGTATTTTTTCATCACCAACACCTTCATTTTGTTTTGTTAATTATACATGTAATAGGTAAATAAATAATACGTGATACTTTGTTAGTATCAGTAACTGTTTGACATACGAAAACATATTTGAAAGATAAATGAAAGTTAAATATATGATAATATGTATAAAAATAAAATGCTCATGCATGTATGAAAGTGAGTTACAAATGGTGTAACAGAAGGAAAGGCAGATAACCAGTTTATTGTAAATATATCCAGTGTTATTGTCATGTGACACAGGGTCACAGAAGTTTTACTTTGACACATCAAGAAAAACGTTTTATCGAGGTTTGACTCATAGAAGTTCTTCTGTAGATCAAAATGACCCAACATAAGCATGTCAAGGTCAAGGTCTGGATCCATGCTGGTCGCAAACCCATTATGTTGGTTTTGTCATGACGCGGCTAATATTTTGGTGTAGAGAATTGGAGCAAAGTGAACAAACTTTGTTTTGTAAGCTATGTTTTCTTTTCAAAGCAACCATGTAAAAAGTATATTTTATTGTAGCCAATTGAAACAATGTGTACTAAATTTCTTATAAATTATTTCTGTACAGGGACTGAGGTCAAGAGTAACATGCGAAGTTCGAGCCCTAGCAGTGTTGCCAGTGAGAGACCTAGCAACCCAGGTATTCAAAGTCTTCCAGACCTACTGTGAAGGTACAGATCTGAAGGTATGATTCTGTAAAATGCTGTGTAGGTAAAAAAAATTAAGATATTTTCCTTGAATATCAGGCATTTTACAATTTTACATGTTTGCAGTAAATTTTACTCTTTACCTATATAGAACTTCTGAAAATAAAACTAAATTTTAAGGTTTTCAGGGATGATGATATTTAATCTTTCAGTTAGCATAAAGGTGAAATTCATTCTGCCTTTTGTATGTGTAATAACATGTAGTTTGTCAACTCATATATAGTCAGGGTTTTTTTGTTGTTGTTTTTTATTTTTTTTGTAAAGTGTTTTTTTCTCACTCTTTTGGAAACAGGTCTGTTATGTTTTAATTTGGAAAAAAAAACTCATGAAATTGGTGAATTTATAGATAATATAGCCAAAATATGGATTTTCTGGGTACTATTTTGAATGCAAAAAATTAAAAAATTAATGTTTTAAGTCTCTTCACCCTCATTGTAGCTTCTTTAAATAAACATGTTTTTTTTTTCATTAACAGGTTGGTTTGATGATTGGTCAGAAGACATTGCTTGCAGAACAACAGTCACTCGTCAAGAAAAGGTTTGTTATTAGAACTTTGTAGAAATGTGAAATATCCAATTCTTTAAATATTTTTTTTTTAGGTAAGGAGGCTTATCTGAACAGATGAGCTAATAGGGTCAAATACAAGAGGGTATAGTATTATAAAGGTTACGTGACATATGTAAAAATAGATCGACAACAGTGATTTTATTCACAGGGACCTGGCACAGTGTTGGGGAAGAGAAAAAAGTAATTCTAGAAAAAATATATACACTGTATATATAATATATAGACTATATACATGTACAATATAAATATTTTTTTCTAGAATTACTTTATACACTACCCCAACACCGTGCTGGGTGCCTGTGAAATTTTGTTATATATTTACACACAAGTTTGGTCCTTCTATGTTCAATAGGAATGTGTTAGAATATATACAATCATTTTCAATACCCTATACTGTAGATGTAATTTTATACTATAGTAATACATTCACATTTGTAGTTGTTTCAGGTGGTATCATGATCTGTCATATAAATACATGTATATTTATACAAGTATGTTTACTGTATCCTAGGTTACAAGGATATCACAGTATGGTTGATATAATTGTTGCAACCCCTGGCCGTCTTGTTGACCATATTAATCAAACAGAAGGCTTCAATCTGGGACATCTTCGATACCTGGTTTGTATCTAGATTAACTTTTTTACAATTTAAAGAAACACTTATAGAAAAAGATTATATCCCTCTACCCCTGTCCTATGGTTTTTCTCCTCTTAAAGCTTGTACATGTGGTTACATGGCAAAAGTAATGTAAATGCGACTAAAACCACAAAAAAACTTGAAATAAGTAGAAAAATAGTTTGTTTTATGTGTAATAATTAAATTATTTTTCACTTGTGAAGACCAGATCGTACATTTTGGCTTATGGCCTCGCGACTCATGAAAATGTTGCGGCTGATGTGCACTGATTGAAAAATATTTTGATCATGCATGCAAAGCAAACAGATATCGTTTATTTAATGTCAAAGACACATGATGATACATTACAGCTCACCATAGGCTTATTCTATTATACTTAAATTTACTCAATTAACTTCTGTTTTAAATAATATTTCTTGATTTCGGTTAACATGTCTTATTAGTTATCTAAGGATTGCGGGCCGTATGGGTTTAAACCTGATCAGGGGCAATACGTTGTTTCCTTGAGCATGAAACTGTATATTCATTACTTAGTACTGGTTGGTGCCAGGAACGGATTCTAGAGTGTTTAAATAAGCTTATAGCTTCCAACACAATCGAACTAAAATACTTTCGTATAAATTTAAAATATGAGTCGCGTCATGATAAAACCAACATAATGGGTTTGCGACCAGCATGGATCAGACCAGCCTGCACGTCCGCCGATCTGATCAGGATCCATGCTGCTCGCTATCAGATTCTCTACTTGTTATAGTGTTTGTAAGCGAACAGCATGGATCCTGATCAGACTGCGCTGATGCGCAGGCTGGTCTGGATCCATGCTGGTCGCAAACCCGTTATGTTGGTTTTGTCATGACACGGCTCAATTTTCTTTGATATGCTCTATATAATCTACAGGTGATAGATGAAGCTGACAGAATGATGGAGGAGATAAAACAAGATTGGTTGATCCAGGTAGAGAACTCCGTGTATAGATGTCGTCCCCGGCCGGGACCTCTTACCGCGTCTTATTGTCAGAGGATGGAAATGCCAGTAATGTTTATACTTACATGTTGTATTCTTTCACTTTAATGTTTTACATAAAGAATGTTGTACCTCAAATTTAGAGGTAAATAAAGAAATATATTATGACACATCAGCAGGGGCTTAGTGTCGGGTGATTTATTTATCAACTGGTTTCAGTTCTACAGTGAACCTCGAGAGTGGCTAAATGATTAAAGCGTCAGACTAGTCATCTAAGGATTGCTGGCCTCATTTGATTAAATCCTTTCAGGGGCAAGCCTTTTTTAGCTCACCTGTCACAAAGTGACAGGGTGAGCTTTTGTGATCGCTTTTCGTCCGGCGTCCGTCCGTCCGTCGTCCGTCCGTAAACTTTTGCTTTAAATGACATCTCCTCATAAACCACTGAGCCAATTTCATCCAAACTTCACAGGAATGTTCCTTTGGTGGTCACCTTTAAAAATTGTTCAAAGAATTTAATTCCATGCAGAACTCTGGTTGCCATGGCAACCGAAAGAAAAATCTTTAAATATCTTCTTTTAAACAACCCTAAGAGCTAGAGCTTAGATATTTGGCATGAAACATCTTCTAATGAGTGTCTACCAAGTTTGTTCAAATAAAAGCCCTGGGGTCAAAATTGGCCCCGCCCCCGGGGGGTCATTGATTTTCCCTATATGCATATAGTAAAAACTTAAAAGATCTTCTTTTAAAGAACTGTAAGAGCTAGAGCTAAGATTTTTGGCATGGAACATCTTCTAGTGAGTGTCTACCAAGTTTGTTCAAATAAAAGCCCTGGGGTCAAAATTGGCCCCGCCCCGGGGGTCATTAATTTTCCCTATATGCATATAGTAAACACTTAAAAAATCTTCCTTTAAAGAACTGTAAGAGCTAGAGCTTAGATATTTGGCATGAAACATCTTCTAGTGAATGTCTACCAAGTTTGTTCAAATAAAAGCCCTGGGGTCAAAATTGGCCCCGCCCCAGGGGGTCATTGATTTTCCCTATATGCATAAAGTAAAAACTTAAAAAATCTTCTTTTAAAGAACCCAAAGAGCTAGAGCTTAGATATTTGGCATGAAACATCTTCTAGTGAATGTCTACCAAGTTTGTTCAAATAAAAGCCCTGGGGTCAAAATTGGCCCCGCCCTGGGGGGTAATTGATTTTCCCTATATGCATATAGTTTAAACTTAAAAAATCTTCTTTTAAAGAACTGTAAGAGCTAGAGCTTAGATATTTGGCATAAAACATCTTCTAGTAAATGTCTACCAAGTTTGTTCAAATAAAAGCCCTGGGGTCAAAATTGGCCCCGCCCCAGGGGGTCATTGATTTTCCCTATATGCATATAGTAAAAACTTAAAAAATCTTCTTTTAAAGAACTGTAAGAGCTAAAGCTTATATATTTGGCATGAAACATCTTCTAGTGAATGTCTACCAAGTTTGTTCAAATAAAACCCCTGGGGTCCAAATTGGCCCCTCCCCAGGGGTCATTGATTTTCCTTATATGCATATAGTAAAAACTTATAAAATCTTCTTTTAAAGAACCCAAAGAGCTAGAGCTAAGATATTTAGCATGAGACATGTTCTAATGGGTGTCTACCAAGTATGTTCAAATAAAAGCCCTGGGGTCAAAACTGGCCCCGCCCCGGGGGTCATTGATTTTCCTTATATACATAGCAAAAACTTAAAAATCTTCTTTGAAAAAACCCAAATAACTAGAGTTTAGATATTAAGCATGAAACATCTTTAAGTAAATATCTACAAAGTTTGTTCAAATAAAAGCCCAGGGGTCAAAACTGGCCCTGCCCGAGGGGTGTCATTGTTTTTTACTCTATGTGTATAGTAAAAACTTAAAAAATCTTCTTTTAAAAAACCCAATGAGCTAGAACTTAGATGTTTTGCATGAAACATCTTCTTATGGGTGTCTACCAAGTCTGTTCAAATAAACAAATAAAAGCCCTTGGGTAAAAATTGGGCCGGGGGGGGGGGGGGGGCTATATACAGGTGAGCGACCTCAGGGCCATCATGGCCCTCTTGTTTCCTTTAATAAAAAACTTACACTTATTGTTTAGTACTAGTGAGTACCAGGAATTGAATGGACAGTGTTACAATAAGTTTATAGTTTCCAACAATATTGAATTACAAATAAAAACATATGAGCTGCGTCATGACAAAACAAACATAATGGCTTTGCGACCAGCATGGATCCAGACCAGCCTGCGCATCTGCGCAGTCTGATCAGGATCCATACTCTTTGCTATCAGTTTCTCTACTTGTTATAGATTTGTAAGCGAACAGCATGGATCCTGATCAGACTGCGCGAATGCGCAGGCTGGTCTGGATCCATGCTGGTCGCAAACCCATTATGTTGGTTTTGTCATGACGCGGCTCATATTAACTAATGCGCCTCCATCAAATGTACCTGTAAGTAAAAGTAGTCTTTTGAAAGAGAAAAATGTTGTTAACTTTTTTCAACAATTTTTGTGAAAGTGAATTGGTTAACAATATAAGATTTGTAAAACTATTGATGATTATGTTGGTAATATTCACAAAAATTTAAAATTAATATTCCACATGTCCGCATGTAATTACAAGTAGAATTTAAGAGAACTCTATGCAGAACAAGTAGAGAAATGTTGTCTACACATTGGATCTAGAAACTACTTGTCCTGCAGAATGAGTGACTGAAAATATTTTTTTGATGCCCGATTCAGTATCATACAGTTGTACATAAAAAACAATAATTATTATTATAAAGTTATTCAGTCTCTTGAAATATTATTACACTTTTATTTCTAAATTACAGTTACAGAAACTTCTATACTCCGCAACTTTGTCACAGAATCCTGAAAAACTTCAACAGCTGAGTCTGTTCCAGCCAAAGTTGTTTACATCTGTTGTCAAAACTGGAATAAAACCATCACAGTCTAAAACATTCAACGAAAGACAGGACAGTGGAGATAAACTGGCAAAGAGATCTGTTGATAAGGAATCTGACAATGATGCTGATTTAGAGAGTGACTCAGAAACAAATAATGTTGACAATAAACCTGAGGGTAATATATTTAAGAAATAATATCGGTCTTAGCGTTGTTAATCAGCGTTGTTAATCGGCTATTTAACACCAGTTTGGAGTTTTGATGCATAGGAATTGACCACAAAGGCTGTAGGCCTGAGGGGTGAGTTTTTTCGCGTTAAAACGACAAAACCTGTGTTAAATAGCCGATAAACACGGCTAAGACCGATATTATTTCAATTCTAACATGATAAAATAAGGAAGATTGTGTTTACATCAGTGCCCCTTTTATCATTCATGTATGTATGAAATAACGTCAGCTTGTTTATGAATGAGTTGTTTACTTAGGATGACGTCATTACGCTGCTTACGGATTGGCGCCGTTTTGTCAAAATATTTATTAACTGATATGGATCAAATATGTGGCGTTAGTGTATGTGAGATATTATTTCAGTATTGTATGAAATAAAAAACATACATTTGTAATAAGAACTGAAAATATAAATAAAATTTCTTTTTATGGATGCTTTAAAAGGCTTTGTCAACTATATAATAGAGGGTGAAAACATAACAGACGCATATCCAAGTAGTCCCTAACCAGTATTTATTGGCAGTTTAACACCGTTTTTATCCTTCTTTGTCTATAGTGACAAAATCACGTGGAGTGTTAGAATAGATTATTCTCCTTTACTTTTTTTTTATTTTTGTTGAATAACTCATAATTGATGGATTCTTTCAGTGGCATAATTGTGTTTTTAATTACTGGTCGGGCAAAACTATTAAATAAAAAATTGATAGAATAAAAGGAATAACTGTTTTATCTTAGTGACAAGAACTCGTACTAAACATATCCTAAATAGAAACCTATTATGTACTGCTATACAAATTTATTTTCATAGGTGTATTGAAGTACATACATCAAAAAAACGATACATTCAGCCGAGTTTTAATCCATACCAATGAAACGAAAGTTGAATATTTACGGATAGCCGATATATTGGAGATCGTTATAAAAGTGTAAATTTTCTGTACTTTTATCTAAATTGGGATGAAGAAATGAGTTCCTTATAAGCGATAATTCCTTATAACCGTGTTCGCTATAACCGTATGTTTTTATATGAAATAAAGAAGGGCAAAATTGGGGCCAAAATAATTTGTTCCTTATAACCGGATGTTCGCTATAACCGTGTTCGCTGTAAATGAAGTTTACTGTATTTATCACCATATATCTGCTGCATGACTAATGCGGTAGGGCTATTTTGCATATTGTGACCTGTTTTTTGGCAATTGATGTTTTTAATGTTGTTTCCATTCAGTTCAATAGAAATGATTTTATTATGTAGGTGATGCAAATAGCATTGAAAATAGCAAGACTGTCGAGAAACCTGGTGACTTTGTGGGTAAATACGCAACCCCATCTAGCTTATCAGTAAGTTAATTGTCTGTTTGTAAATAAATGTGGTAGACAATTTGTAATCATTACCAATTTATGTCATGTTTTTAAGCCATTACCAAGTATGTAATGTTTTAAGCCATTACCAATTCATATGTAATGTTTTAAGCCATTACCAATTCATGTCATTTTTAAGCCATTACCAATTCATTTCCTATTATTCTTATGTCCTATGTTTTTAATGTCATGTTTTTAGCCATTTCAATTCTTATTGTGTACTTAACTATTAATCAACAATGCTGATTTTATCCATTAAGTATTTATGTTTGATTTTAGCTTGTGACCTTTTATGTCCT
The DNA here is from genome assembly GCF_026571515.1 of Ruditapes philippinarum. Classification (NCBI taxonomy): domain Eukaryota; kingdom Metazoa; phylum Mollusca; class Bivalvia; order Venerida; family Veneridae; genus Ruditapes; species Ruditapes philippinarum. The sequence continues at coordinate 136,259 of NW_026857227.1, forward strand.
ATTAAAGCTACTAAGCAATTATATCTGACCTTGAAGAAGAAATAATGCTTATATTTCTTAAAATTTGTTTTTAATTGTTATATAAATATATATTAATTGAGAGTTTTAGAATAACCAAAGAAAGATTGGAATAAAGTATAAAGTTTGGATAGTTCTTTCAATGTATTTGAACTGAATAGGTATTTTACAATGGTCATGATTATTACCATTAACAATGATAAAAGTTCTTTTTTATACAGGAATATTACATAGAAACGACAAGTGGTGAAAAACCATTGATTATACTACATCTTCTTCATCATCTTAAGTATAGAAACATCCTTTGCTTCACAAATTCTGTAGAGTCAACACACAGGTAATTTACGACAATTTGTCAGGGCTTTAATTCAGGCAGGTTCATTTCCCATTACTGGGGCATTAAATTTTAGAGTGTTACAAAAACTAAACCGGATGACTTTTCCTTTGATATTTGATTTTGTGTATATACATTGCAAATTTTTATGTTCATTTAGTTAATGGAATGATTATCTTAGATATTTGATTCTGTATACAAAATGTATTTACATTTTGTAAATTTATATTGCAGATTATTTATGTTAATTTTAATGAATGGAATGTTTTTCTTAGATATTTAATTTATTTATATTTGTATATTTTGTCACAGGTTGTTTATGTTAATCAAGTTATATGGAGGGATTGAGGTCAAAGAATTCTCCTCTAGTATACATGTAGCACGCAGAAATGCTATATTGAAGAAATTTGAGGCTGGCAAAATTGATATGTGAGTTAAATATTGTAACATTATAATTTCTATTTGACTATTTGAAGTGAGTCTATTTTATAAGGTGTCAGCTTTTGGTCCATTAACTGCCTCAGATTTTGCATAAATTTTAATATTTCATATGTTTAAGGGTTTGTATGAAATTTCATAGCTTATTTAACCATTAAAGGAATTCTGTTGGAATGTCATGCATGAGTTTGTTATTATTGTGATAGATGCAATATGATGATAATTAAAGACATCTTACTTAATAATGAATATTTACAATATCTAAATTCTTAATATCTTACTTTGCAATATCTAAATTCGTTATATCTAAATTAACAATATTTTTATTCACAATAGCTAAATATACAATATCTAAAATCACAATATCTAAATTCGTTATATCTAAATTAACAATATCTTTATTCACAATATCTAAATTCATTATATCTAAATTAACAATATCTTTATTCACAATATCTAAATTAACAATATCTTTATTCACAATATCTAAATTCATTATATCTAAATTAACAATATCTTTATTCACAATAGCTAAATATACAATATCTAAAATCACAATATCTAATTTACAACATCTAAAGTCACAATTCCAAAATTCTCAATATCTAAATTTCCAATATCTATATTTGTCATATATCTAAATTTACATTATCTGAAATTTACAAATCTAAATTCACAATATATATTAAGCCACAATATCTTAATTTACAATATTCAAATTCACAATATTAAAATTCACAATACAGTCAAACGTGTATTAAGCGACTGCGCAAGGGAAACACCCAAAACTGTCGCTTAAGGAAATTGTCTCTTAAGACAGCATGATATAAAAGTTAAAATTTATAAATGACATCTTTCTTATGCGGTAGGAATGTTTTTCAACTTCATTTTTATATAAATGCTAAATAATTAGTACGCCCTGATAATCTAATTGGATGCAAATGTAAAAAATAACTTTCTGATATTAATTGACAAAACGAGGTGCAAAACAGTTTTGATCCATTACGTACATGTTTGACATTTTTTCCAGAATTTGTTAACTTCTCCGTTGTTTTTCCTTGTCTCCAACACAAAAACCATATTAGTGAAGATGTTTTCTGTTGTGCATTTTTTTCATTTGAAATAAAAAAAAAACTACATCTAATTGTTACGATAAATTTAATTGCTGATCAAGTTAAAGGTCAATTCAATGCAGTCTAAGTGTCAACAAGTGAAGCGTATACACCATCTCAGTAGGGGCTGAGCGTTGCATTGTTTATCCGATATTATTGGATAATACACATCACACGTATACTTAACTTCATTTGCATATGCTAAAACGGTTTGGGAAATAGAGTTTTTCACATGTTTATTGGTTGTGGTTTGATTGTTGACACTTGTGACATTACAAGGCGGCGTTTTCTAAAAATACAATTACTTGGCAGGTAAAAGTGGTTGTTTAATAAAAAGCTTTATCTTAATTAGGTGACTAATTAGCGGTCGCTGGTCACGTTGAGCAAAAGTCGCTTAATACATTAAAGATATAGAGAGAAAATGATCAGGGGGGATTTAAAGTGGTTGTTTAAGACAAAAGTCGCTTTATACACGTGGTCACATGGGCAAGTTAGACCGTATAATTATTCACAATATCTTAAATCACAATATCTAAATTTACAATATCTGAAGAAGATCAGAAATAGTCTTAAGAAGTTAACATTTTCTATCAATGCCATAAATTAATTCTATATTTTACCTGTTTATAGCCTTGTGTGCTCAGATGCCATGGCTAGAGGAATGGACATAACAACAGTGAAATATGTAATATCTTATGACCCACCCTCATACATACAGACTTACATACATCGTATTGGTAGGACAGCTAGAGCTGGCAAGGAAGGGTCTGCATTTACTCTATTACAAAAGAAAGAGGTATGGAAGTTTGAAATTTATTTTGAATGGTATTATTGTTTGCTATGAATTAAAAAAAATACAATGTACTTTGAATTATATTTGTCTATTGACTATTATCTATTTGCAAGATGCAGAGATTGTTTCTTAGGTACAGATATTGTTTGTTAGTGTGTACATGCATATCTAGGATACTTGTGTACATGCATATCTAGGATACTTGTGTACTTGCATATCTAGGATACATGCATACATGCATATCTAGGGTACTTGTGTACATGCATATCTAGGATACTTTGTGTACATGCATATCTAGGATACTTGTGTACATGCATATCTAGGATACTTGTGTTCATGCATATCTAGGATACTTGTGTACATGCATATCTAGGATACTTGTGTACATGCATATCTAGGATACTTGTGTTCATGCATATCTAGGATACATGTGTACATGCATATCTAGGATACATGTGTACATGCATATCTAGGATACTTGTGTTCATGCATATCTAGGGTACTTGTGTACATGCATATCTAGGATACTTGTGTACATGCATATCTAGGATACTTGTGTTCATGCATATCTAGGATACATGTGTACATGCATATCTAGGATACATGTGTACATGCATATCTAGGATACATGCGTACATGCATATCTAGAATACACGTGTACATGCATATCTAGAATACACGCGTACATGCATATCTAGAATACACGTGTACATGCATATCTAGGATACTTGTGTACATGCATATCTAGAATACATGTGTATATGTGTACATGCATATCTAGGATATATGTGTACATGCATATCTAGGATACATGTGTACATGCATATCTAGGATACATGTGTACATGCATATCTAGGATACTTGTGTTCATGCATATCTAGGATACTTGTGTACATGCATATCTAGGATACATGTGTACATGCATAATTAGGATACATGTGTACATGCATATCTAGGATATTTGTGTACATGCATTTCTAGCATACTTGTGTACATGCATTTCTAGGATACTTGTGTACATGCATATCTAGGATACATGTGTACATGCATAATTAGGATATGTGTGTACATGCATGTCTAAGATACTTCTGTATATGCATATCTAGAATACATGTGTACATGCATTTCTAGCATACTTGTGTACATGCATATCTAGAATACATGTGTACATGCATATCTAGGATACATGTGTACATGCATATCTAGAATACATGTGAACATGCATATCTAGAATACATTTGTACATGCATAACTAGGATACATGTGTACATGCATATCTAGGATATTTGTGTACATGCATTTCTAGCATACTTGTGTACATGCATATCTAGGATACTTGTGTACATGCATAATTAGGATACTTGTGTACATGCATATCTAGGATACTTGTGTACATGCATATCTAGAATAAATGTGTACATGCATATCTAGAAAACATGTTTACATGCATATCTAGGATAAATGTGTACATGCATATCTAGAATACATATGTACATGCATATCTAGGATATATTTGTATGTGTTACGGCTGTCCTATTGCATTTATAGTGGTTATTTAACGTTATGTTAAAGGGAGTATTGAAAAGGCACACATATATTTGTATCGTCTGTAATTATAAGAACGTATGTATTAATTAAATAAAGTTTCCTTTTTAAAGGAAAGGCTTGCACAGTTGTGCCTTCATCCCAACCCTTTAAAATTGTTTTTTTTTTTTTTGGTTTCAATTTATTATCACATTTTTTTTGAATTACGGTATTTGTATATCATAAAGGTTATTTAGTTGGTTTTTTTTTTTGGAAACCGAATATTTTTTGTAAAAACCGATTTGAATCTATTCTCTATTGTATAAACTAATAAAGAAAATGATCAATCGTAAAAATACTAACGTGATACTGAAGGAAAACAAGGGTGCACATTTCATTTCCCCTTTTTCGCAGCAAAATCATTCCTTTGCTTTATAGACAAGTAAATGCACTAAAATACTTCGTTACGTGGTACCAATTAATAAGCATGTATCAACTATGTTACACGATCAGCACGTGGCAAGTCTAATGATATGCATGGGCTATTTTTAGATTACCTCACCAATAAGTTGAATTGCGTTCAGTAGATCTAAATATAACTTGATCATAGTGATTTGGTAAGCAGGACCACCCTTTGAAGACGGAATACTACTACAGTCACCATTCTCTATTGTATAAAACAGACAAAAAACAATTATAAAAGAAACTAACTTTTGCGTCTTGAAAAACAATTGAAACGGAACAATTTTGTTTATAATTTATTACGGTTTAAACCGATAAATCAAGTAAAAATAGAAATCCTATTTATATAAACAAACTGGGATTACCGAAGTAACTAAAATAGCTTAGATTTCCGTAATATTACTTCGTCTGATTCCGCAGTATGACGGAATCGCCCAATTGTCACGATTGCAATCGAAACTACATCGGCTATTATCATTAATCCGAAGAATGATGGAAAAGGCCGAAAAGTTGCGATTGGCACGATTGCAGCTGGTTTCCCGTTCAATCATGCACCAACAGATGTAAGCAGGAAACCACCTAACCGGAACAAGTTTTCCAAATGAAACGGCTGCAAGCCAAAAATGGGTTAAAATTATATTGTAAAAAACTAGAAAAGACTTTCATTTTGTTTGTTTCAGTTTTTCCACTTTAAGAAGATGGTAAGAGAAGCCGGTAAAGGTACATTACGACCTTTGAAAATCTCTAAAGATGATGTTAAACCATTACTTCCAAAATATGAAGAAACATTAAAACAGCTCAGTGATACTATAAAGGTAGTAGTCTTTGGTGCCTATATAATATTGTTTATAGAAATTTATAAAAGTATATTCTGGAAATGATTTTAGCGATAGCATGGCTAACACATCAGATTTAGTAATTCAGGAATTGCTAGTTGTGAACTTAAACACTATCAAGAGCAAATAAAGAACCCCACATCAGATTTAGTAATTCAGGAACTGCTAGTTGTGTAAGTTCAAACCTGATCATGGGCAAGCCATTGCTTCCTTTATCAAAATAAATTCACACTCTTCAGTTGGTTCCAGGTGTGTCATTTGGCTTTATAGCTTTCTATACAATCAAGCTTAAATAAATTCTGTATAAACTTATGATAGCTCTGATTTTTTTGGTTTGCCTGCTTGTTCTACCAAACACCACATTCTTATTGTAGTTCATAGAGTCCTTATTTATTTGATGGACATTCGTTTTAAAGACACATTATGCCTCAGAAGCAGTAAATATTTTACTGTTTTTAGAAAGGGCAAACGAGTTTTATAACATTTTAAATTTTTTTTGAAAAATGTTTAAACAGTGACTTAAAGAAAGCAATG